>NC_057812.1:118633793-118766845 GCF_018294505.1 Triticum aestivum
GAGAAAGCCGAAAACTGACTGTCATGATAAAGCGCAAGACTGGTCAACCACTCGATGACTTAGCGGAATCTTTGGGATTCCTCCGCGTTAACGAAGGGTCGTTCCCCGGTCATGTATGTACATGCCCCATATTCGGACGAACGCGGAGGTACCAGGAGCCATGTAGTAGTCCTGCCGTCAAACTCCTATGGCTAAGTGAAAGTGTTAAAGCAATATAGTATGATTGCCTCATTCACTGCGTTACCACCTCCTTTATGGACCATGATGTTGGATCAAGTGTGAATATGCGTTTTTTGCAAACACCCCCGCATTATATATGTGGGGACTGAAGCCGACGACTCCAAACTTTCAGGTTATATTCATATATACATAAACGGTTGCACAGGAGGCATCATAATACTTTCAGGCAAAAGTATAAACACAGCCTTTCTAATTCAATAAAACATTGTTTTTACAATGGGAATACATGTCACTAGAACATAATATTCTTCAAGCACTGAGCCTCTATCGAACGAGAGCCTTCAAGGACTTCTTCAAAGTAGTTCTCGGCAGCTACTCGGCCCACGGCCGAACCCTGTGTTGCAATAGTGGTGGCCTCCATCTCTGCCCAGTATGTCTTGACACGGGCAAGTGCCATCCGCGCACACTCTATGCACGTCGACTCTTCATAGCACCGATGTGCGGCACAGCACCAAGGAATTGTTGCACTCAACTAAAGTAACTATTCGGCCTTGGCCTTCAGGCCACAGATGATCCACAACAGACCTCATGGCAAGTCCGCACAACCTATGGAGGTCGGCCCACTCGGCCATTCGCTCATTCAACAGCAACGGACGCACTGGAGCATGGAACTGTGGCCAGAACAGCTTTTCCACTTCACGATCTTTTGATCCTTGAAGTACTCGGCCGCATCAGCAGCACTTGCTGCCAAATCCACGTATGCATCTGCAGAACTCCATAGTTGATCAAGAGGGGCATACTTCGGATCTCCGAACTTAGTCCGCAACAAAAAGGGCTTCCCAGCCGTGATACCTCCAGCTTGACACAGCTCCTCCTTCGTCGCTCTGATTTTGGAGCGGGCTTCCTTGGCTGCTATACCATGGCCTTCTCCAGGTCCATCGCCTTCGCTCGGTTTTCTTTTTCAAGAAGCTGGTAACGGTCAGTGGCATCTTTCAACTCAATGGCCATCTTGGCCACTGTTTCCTTGCTTTGGCAATGCGCGGCCTGTTCGTCCCTCAGCTCTTCGACCTCCTTTAGAGCGGCCACATCGCTATTTCTGGCTTGTTCCTTGGCTCGGGCAAGTTTCGCCCAAAGGGTCTCCACGGCGGCAGCTCCATCTGCAGTCACAACATATTAAAGATATTGGCATCATGCTCCTCTTACTATGTGTTGATCACCGGAGAAATCACATACCCTGTGCCTCGTCAAGCCGCTTGTTGACAAGCACAATGTCGGCATCTGCCGCATCAAGTTGCCTTTTTAGCTCGGCAAACTCATCAGTCCGGCTAGCCACCGAACCTTCAGCCACCTGCACATGAAGGCGGTCTGATTATTACCTGGGACTATGATCCTCTGTTTGCCACCGTTCTCGACGGCAACCAGAGTCTCAGGGGCTACTATCTGCATAGCGCACACCTAACATGTGCGGTACTGTCAAAAACATACACTATTTCACGTACCTCAAAGCCTTCCAGCAGACTCAAAAAAGCTTCATGCAACCCGCTTTCGGAGCATGAAATCCTTTCAATTACCGTACCCATTAGCGTACGATGCGCTTCTAAGATGTCCGCTTGCTCCAGAAGATCCTTCAGTGCGTCCGACCGCACATTGTACGGTTCCGGACTCTTTCTGTTGCTCTCTTTAGGAGCCGAATACTGAGGACTTCGGGTGGCCAAAGGATTACCCTCTGGCCTTGGCGCATAAAGAGAAACCCTCCGGGACGACACATCAGGGTCGCCCGCCTCATGAGGCATGGTGGCAGGGGGAGGTGTTTCGCTCTCCATCATCTCCGGAAGAAGATCCCCCGAAGATGAACTCTGTCGAGAAGGGCTATGATCCGAACTACAAGATATAGGCTTTGGTTATTATCTTCAGAAGAAAGGTAGGACATTTTCACTATTAAATATTTTTTGTTTACTTACAGCTCGGTCGAGGGCTGATCCCCTTGCATGCACTGTGCGGCAAGAGTACCCTCCAAGACAGGACCCTCTGGCGAAGATTTCTTCCCCTGTTTGAAATCCTTTGTTTCCGGGTCTTCAGAGGTGTTCCTCTTTGTCGGTGTCAAAACTGGCGGATCTTGGGTAGGGGGTCCCGAACTATGCGTCTAAGGCGGATGGTAACAGGAGGCAGGGGACACGATGTTTTACCCAGGTTCGGGCCCTCTTGATGGAGGTAAAACCCTACGTCCTGCTTGATTAATATTGATGATATGTGTAGTACAAGAGTAGATCTACCACGAGATCAGAGAGGCTAAACCCTAGAAGCTAGCCTATGGTATGATTGTATGTTATTGTGTCCTACGGACTAAAACCCTCCAGTTTATATAGACACCGGAGGGGGCTAGGGTTACACAAGGTCGGTTACAAAGGAGGAGATATCCATATCCATACTGCCTAGCTTGCCTTCCACGCCAAGTAGAGTCCCATCGGGACACGAGACGAAGTCTTAAATCTTGTATCTTCATAGTCTAACAGTCCGGCCAAAGGATATAGTCTGGCTGTCCGGAGAACCCCTAATCCAGGACTCCCTCAGTAGCCCCTGAACCAGGCTTCAATGACGATGAGTCCGACGTGCAGTACTATCTTCGGCATTGCAAGGTGGGTTCCTCCTCCGAATACACCACGGAAGAATTTGAATACAAGGATAGTGTCCGACCCTGCAAAATAAGTTCCACATACCACCGTCGAGAGAATAATATTTGCACAAATCTAATCTGCTGACATGTTTCGGTAACATGACACCATGCCATGGCCCGGTGATTATTCAAACCGTTTCCTTTAACTAGCCCCGCACATAACGCGAGGCAGTTTTTTTGACACGTCTTGTCAAAGCAGAGATCGTGTCCCCCTTATTACGGGATTCTCATCAATACGGGTGTGGGTAACCCAACCGCGCCATCGATTACGGCGCTTGGGGGATAAGCGAGTTTTACCAGGCTACTGGGGACATATAGTTTCGGCCGCCCTTATAAAGGGATAAGGTTTAACCTTTTTCTACCCACGCCTTCACTACTAGGGAAAAGCCTAGCAGCAGTGCGGGTTTTCGGCCTTTTAGTAGCGCGGGGGCCGGCGCTACAGCTAACGTATAGCAGTAGCGTTGGTCCACCCGCGCTACTGCTACACAAGTGTTGCAGCAGCACGCTTCCCCTGTGCACGCTACTGCTACAACCACGCTGCTGCTAACTTTTCTCCACTCGCTACTGCTAATTTTAGTAGTTTTTTGTTTTTTCGGCATATTTGTTTTGTATTTGAACAGGCTTTATAGAAGAATCTTTAGCACATACAAATGTCATCATGATACACATACAAATGCCTGTGAGACCACAAATGTAATCATAGCATATACATACAAATAGTCTCGTCATAATCATCATCCAACACAAAGTGGTATCTTGTCTTCATCTCGAAAATAGCGATACATGCAAGTCTCGAATACTTGCAACTACAACGTCATCCATCTAAACAAAGGTATACGCGAGAAGAGCTATCACTATGAGTGGGAGCGGAACTATGCAGTACATGAGATGGCGGTTACGAGTCCTCTCTCGCGCTAGCGTGAACCTCAAGTAACTAGCTTCTCCTTCTTGTCTGCTTTTGAAGCCTTTATGGCTGGCGTCCAAGAACCCATTCACTTGCGCCTGACACTCATGCCACTCGTTGTACACCCCCGAAACCTTCCCTTTGTACATGACATAGCAGTTCCATCTCGCCATCAAGAAACTAGGTACCTGTTAGAGATGCATGTTCATGAAGAGGATGTACAATCATATATATGCAACAAAATATACTAGAAAACACCGAAAAGAAAGGGTTAGCAACTAGATGCAACTAGGGATCATGGACATCACAAAGTTGCATCGCTAAAAATAGTATACAAGTTCAACCGACACATATCATCATCATCGGCATCATAAATCACTAGAAGTTCCATCCTTCCATATCATCAAGGATGGACCCTAGCTTCTTGAACGGTGTGAGGTCTAGACGTTGCATGCCTATGCGAGTTCGGACGTCAGCTCGCGATATAGGGCCGTGGTGGAACATCCCCTTCTCATCGACGACTTCTTACATGATGATCATCGCAATGTCGCTTTGGATGCGAAAGAAGTCATCTCTAAGTTTATACTCCATTTCTCCATGAGATTCTAGCCACTTGTGGATATGATCATCATTTCTGCTTTTGATGCGAAGCTTTTGGTGATCCGTGTTGAACTGAATCATGAGATGGAGGATGTAGAATCCATCCTTCTTGCTTGGTTTTGGGACTTGGATGTAGGAGAAGTTAGTTTTATGCGCGAAACCCATCTTCTTGTTCCTTTGTTTCCTGATCTGCATGTGGCCACCTCTAAAGCTGAAGCCTTGGAGAGCATCATCTAGAATATTCATTATGTGGGTGTAGTCTTTTTTCTCGTAGTCTCTGGAAGGGTCAAAATACACGGCATGGGAGACTTGCGGATAAAGAACGATAAGGACGGCGGGCCCGTTGCTGCGGGGAAAAGACACCTTAAATTATTCCTCATAGAGAGAGAAGGAATGATTGAAATGTATGAAAGGGTTGTTCAAAACTAACTTACTTTGGATGATAAGGGACGAGGACAATTTCGGCATGACCTTTGCTAAAAAATGGACATATCGAGCGCCTGAAATTCACCGGAACGGAAATGAATCAACATTCCGGCATAACATGGGCAACTCAGATCATTTACCAAAACATGACATGTCCAAAACATGACATATCCACATATCACATGTCCAGTTCAAATTTGCATATAAATTCAGCAAATTTTGAAACCTATCTAAATTCATAACTAAATAGATAACCTAATTAACATAACTAAAACCTAAGTAAATTAACCCTAGCTAGCAGAGAGAGAGAGGGGGGGTGGTTTACAGAGGGTGCAGGGTGAGGAGGCAGGCCCGACGACGGCCGAGGTTGGGAGGGGAGGAAGCAGAGGAGGGAGGCAAGGGCCGATGGGTCGGGGGCGAGCGTCAGTGCCGGGGGCGAGCGCGCCTGGGTCGGGGGTGGGGGGTCGGGGGCGAGCGCATCGGGGTCGGGCGCGGCGGGGTCGGGGGCGGCGGGGTCGGGGGCGAGCGCGTCGGGGTCGGGGGTGAGCGCGCCGAGGTCGGGGGCGGGCGCGGCGGTGCGACGGGGCCGGGGAAGAGAGAGTGGAGATTTGGGGGAAAAGAGGTGGGATGAAGCAGGGAGAGGGAGAATTTTGGGTTAAGTGGACGTAGCAGTAGCGCGTTTTCACGAAACGCGCTACTACTATTACGAGCAGCTATAGCGATTTTCTGCAGAAACCGCTACTGCTACCTTGACTAGCTGTAGCTCTTTTTCACTAAAGCGCTACTGCTATAACCAGTTTCCCTTTTTTCTTTTCCTCAGCATAATAGGAACATATATATTACATCATTGGACCCTTGCATAATAATGGCTAAGTGTGTATACAAAATAGGAACATATATATATTACATCATTGGACCCATGCATAATAATGGCTAATTAAGTGTGTATACAAAATAGGAACATATATATATATATATTACATCATTTGACCGATTCCTCAGCGCTGACGTTTTCGTTTTTGAGTCAGCTTCTTTCCCTTCTTGTTCGTCGAAGAATAATTGAGCCCCTCATTGTGACTTTGCCTTTTCCATGGAGTATGATTTTTCTTTGGTAATGTAGTATTGATTCTTCTTTTGACGTATACTTCATCATCATCGTCATCTTCCCTCATTGGGTTGCCGTACTGATCATAGTCTTCCTCGTTGGCGACTCCATCCATTCCAATGATGTTTCTTTTGCCTTTCCTCACGACAACACGACTGGGATTGCATGGGTCGGTTATGAAGAAGCATTGTGTCACGTGCTTAGCGTGTACCCATGGCTCGTTTTTTGCGATAGCGTTCACGGTAGCGCTCTTGGCGTCGGGTATAGTCATGGTAGTGAAAATCCGGCTTTCTCTTTCGACATTCTTAGCCCATCTGACACGGAACATCGTCGTGTTGTGCAGTCCAGAGTAGTCAAGCTCCCAGATCTCCTCGACCCTTCCATAAAATCGTTCAGTTGCGCCGTTGTCGCTGCCGGTCATGCATTCCATCGTCACCCCTGAGTTCTGATATTCATCACTGTCCATATCTTTGGCCTCCGTGTAGAACGTGTATCCGTTGATATCATATGCCTGATAGGTTACGAGGTTGGGCGAGGGGCCATGTGCTAAGGCGTATATGAGCAATCCGTCCTTAGAGCCCTCCTCCGGGGGATTAGCAATAATATGCTCTTTGAACCAATGCAGGAAAGTGGAGTTGTGCTCTCTAGTAACTTCGGCGTCCGTCCTGCATACCCCCCGGTCACGATACTTCTTTGCGATAATTTCTTTGTGCAGTGCCACGAAAGGATCTACCTCGTCTAGGTGTTGTAGCACTACCAAGTTTGCTCTGTCAAAGTCGCTGCGTCGATCTGAGTATGCCACGTGCAGTTCCCTGCGACCGTTGCAGTGACCTTCTCCTTCGAGCCTCCCATCGTGCTTGTTAACGGGCAAACCAACACTAACACCAGGCGGCTGGTCTGCGCCATATAGAAAATTCTCACAGAAAGAGATGCACTCTTGTGTCAAATAGCCCTGGACGATGCTTCCATCCGGACGGGACATGTTACGAACGAATCCTTTGATGATCCCATTCATCCTCTCAAACGGCATCATGTTGTGCAGGAATGACGGCCCCAGGTCTATTATGTCATCCACAATATGGACACACAGATGCACCATCACGTCAAAGAACGCGGGCGGGAAGTACATCTCAAGCTCATTCAGTATCACAACGATCTCTTCCTGTAGCCTTCGGAGCTGCTTCACACTGATCGACTTTCGAGAGATGACGTCGAAAAAGTTGCAGAGACCAATAAGCGTGTCACGGACGTGCTTGTCCATTATCCCTCTAAGGGCAACAGGTAATATCTGCGTCATCATCACATGACAGTCATGAGACTTCATCCCGCTGAACCTTTTCTTGTCCGTGTCTAGATATCTACTTATCTTGCCACAGTAACCGGAACTAACTTTGACTCCGGTAAGGCACTTAAAGAATTGATTGATCTCAGCCTGACTTAAGGTGAAGCAAGAAGGGGGGCAATAATCCTCATTCTTTATTTTCTTGCCCTTCTTCTCCCGTGCCTCTGTCTCCGTCTCTGTCTCGTCTGACATTTTACGGGGCGGCATGTGCAGATCTTCCCTGATTTTCAAATCTTGCAAGTCTTTTCTTGCCTTCGGCCCATCCTTGGTCTTATCCGGCATGTTCATCAGTGTTGCGAGCAAGCTCTCAAGGACATTCTTACAGATATGCATTTGATCAAGGCAATGAGGTGTATCGAGTTTGTGCCAGTACTCCAAGTCCCAGAACACAGACCTCGTCTTCCATACCTTCAGCAGCGGCTCCGGCGCCTTTCTCATCGTCTTTCCCGGCGCGGGGCACTCCTTCCAGTTTTTCAACAGCTCATCGATTTCGGCACCGCTCCGCTTACGTGGAGGTCCTCGATGCTCAGCGTGACCATTGAATAGATCTCCACGGTTTCTCCACGGGTCGTCCTGTTCGAGCCATCTTCGATGCCCCATGTACACGATTTTCCCAGACCCGCCATCTTTCCTTGACGTTAGCTGCTGAGACGTCGTATCATCCATGCACCGCGTGCATCCGCAATATCCATGGCACACCTGGCCTGCCACATATCCGTAACCAAGATAGTCGTGCACTGTCGTGATCAGCGCGGCTCTCATGTTGAAATACTCGCCTTTGCTGGCGTCCCATGTCTTGGCCGGTGTTTTCCATAACGTGTCTAACTCCTCCTGAAGTAGCCCCAGATACAAATTAATATTATTTCCTGGTTGTTTCGGCCCTTGAATAAGCATGCTCATGTGAATGTACTTCGATTTCATGCACAACCAGGGGGGAGGTTGTACATCCATACAAACACGGGCCATGTGCTATGGTTGGTGCTCTGGTTGCCAAACGGATTCATGCCATCGGTACACGCGCCGAGCACGATGTTCCTTGCATCACATTCAAAATACCGATAGAAGCTGTTCAACGCTCTCCACTGGCTTCCATCCTTGACGTGTCTCAGCTTCGGATCATCTCCATCGTCGGGCTTCTTCCTCTCCGCGTGCCAGCGCATTAGCTTTGCTTCCTTGGGATCTACAAAATACCTCTGGAGACGGGGAGTGATCGGTAAGTACCATACCACTTTCTGGGGACATTTCTTCCCGGCCTTCTTGTATCGAGAAGCATTGCACACCGGACAACTTGTTTTTTCCGCGTGCTCCTTCCGATAAATTATGCAATCGTTGATGCATGCATGGTATCTAACGTGTGGCAGATCAAGAGGGCACACGATCTTCTTGGCCTCATCAACACTACTAGGACATAGATTACCCTCGGGAAGAACATCCTTTAGGTACTTGAGATGCTCATCGAGGCTAGTGTCGGTCCATTTGTTTTTAGCCTTCGTCTTCAGCACTTGGAGCGTGAAACTCAAGCGGGTCACCTCAGGATTGCAACCATCATACAATGGAGTGTTCGAGTCTACCACCAGTTGCTCCAGCTTAGCCTCCTCTCTAGAAGCAGCTCTCTCAGTACTCGTCTCCTTGCGAAGCAATGCTTGAACATGAGGGTCCCGCACGATTGAACTTAGTACCGACGAACTCTGCTGCGTGGAGTCCATGTCGTTCTCTCCGCCGCCATGTCCGGCCCCTTCTCCGCCGCCATGTCCGGCCTCTTCCCCGCCGCCATTATCGATCATCTCTTCGTCTTGCCCCGTGTCATCATTGCCTGCCCCGTCGGCATCCTCAACATCGTCATCCTCATCTTCAGTTATCCACCGAGTATAGCCATCCATGAAACCAGTCATGAGCAGGTGCGCTTCGACACGACCATCGACATGGGGGTCAAGCCAAACTATTCCTTTGCATTTTCGACACGGACATAAAACCTCTGTCAGGTTATTTTCCTTCATGTCCTGCACCGCCGACCGCAACCACCTGTCCACCATCGTTCCACTGACCATCGTCAACTCTGCACGGTAATAATAAACAAATTGATTATAAAAATGCGTGCATTCATCAAAGTCATACAAAAATTCGGCATGACCTTCCTTAAAAATAGGACATATATAGATCTAGAGTTTGCCCGGAATTCGCCGAAACGGAAATAAATCGACATTTCGGCAAAACATAGGCAACTCAAATGCACAATTTGGCGTCAACTCATGCCACACACACAATTTCCATAAAAATATCACACACACATGCATAAACATATTTCCATTTTGCAAAAGCATGAAATATTAATCACACCTCTATCTCGAGATCGAGCACACGGTGGAGATGATGATGTAGGGAGGTCAAAAGTGCACAAAGCTCTTCTTGACAAAGAAAGATCTAGTTAGGGGGCAAATAGGTCACTTAACTAAATGCTACATCTACCTAGCTAGCTAATTTGGGAGGAGACAACTTCAACTAGTGGAGGGGGGAGGAAAAAGAGAAAGGAGATGAATTAATGGAGGTGGTGTAGTTATAGCTAGGAGTAATGAAGAGAGAGAAAGGTAGGTAGAAGAGGGAGAGTAATGGGGGGAGAAGTATTGAGGAAGAAGAAGAGTGAGAGAGGGAGGATGTGGGAGGTAGGGGAAAGGGAGGAGAGGAGATGGGGAGGGGGAGGTGGAAAAGGTGGTGGGTGCTGCATCTTAGCAGTAGCGCGGGAGAGAAAGCGCGCTGGTGCTAAGAGCGTAGCGACAGCGCGCTTTCTTGTCACGCGCTACTGCTAAACGGGCCAACCCTATGCACAATTTCAAAATTAGCAGCAGCGAGGTGACAAAAAAGCGCGCTGCTACTATGGCATTAGCAGCAGTGGGCTCCCTGGTGCCGCGCTACTGGTAAACTTATGTCGTTGTGTACTGTCGGTGGATTTTTGTAGCAGCGCGGTTTAAGCATCATGCGCTACTGCTAAGTTTGCACCAGTAGCGAGCTTTCCGTAGTCGCGCTGCTACTACTTAGCAGCACCGCCTGTTTTTATGCCGCGCTGCTGCTAAGGTTCTGTGTATAAGGTTTTCCCTAGTAGTGCTTCTTCCTCCTTGCTCATCCACTCTTGCGCACTCGAGCTCCAACGCCCAAGTCCACATCTTTCTCCTCAACCTTCTCCAAACATGTCCGGAGCGGGAGGCAAGTGGATGGCTTCCTCCGTTACGGAGGGACACATCAAAAAGCTGCGCGGAGCCGGATACCTAGCCGCAAATATCACGCATCGGCTGCCCGCTGCGGGGCAGATCGTCCCTAACCCGGAACCTCATGAGAGGGTAGTTTTCCTCCACCACTTCCTCGCAGACTGGGGTTTCCCCTCCATCCATTCGTCTATGGCCTCATGTTCTACTACGGGCTGGACTTCCATGATCTAGCCCCGAACTTCGTCCTCAACATTTCGGCGTTCATCGTCATGTGTGAGGCTTTCCTCCGCATCCGGCCCCACTTCAGCCTGTGGTTAAAGACCTTCAATATCAAGCCGAAGGTGGTGGGAGGCCAACAAGCAGAATGCGATGGAGCCATGGTGGGCAAGATGCCCAACGTTATATGGCTTGAAGGCTCCTACGTGGAGACCATAAAGGGGTGGCAATCGGCGTGGTTCTACATCACCGAGCCGCGCGACACCAAATGGGTGGCTGCCCCCAAGTTTCAATCTGGATTCCCCACACGTCTCACTTCCTAGAAAGAGAAGGGCTTGTCGTGGGGTTCATCGATGGAGCTGGACACACTCCAGAAATGTATCCTGAACATGGCAAGCAAGAAGCTCAAGCTTGTCAACATAGTCCAGGTCATGCTCGTCCGCCGGATCCTCCCGTGCCAACAACGGGACTTCAACTTGTGGGAGTTCGACCCGGCCCAACACCAGACTCTGAGCGAGCTCTTCGACATGATGCACAAGGACGTCTGGAAGGTGCTGTTCAAGGACGCAGAGGTCCCTCCCTCTCTCACCGAGGACCGCGGGCTAAGCGCGAAGCGCCGAGCGCATTCAGTGAGTTCTATACATCCGGTAGGATATTTTATTTCCCCTAGCTTAATCATGCGCGGGGTCTGATCTCCATGCCTTTGACAGGACTGGGTGGAGACATCGGGGCAAATTAACTGTCCGGCCCCACTGCCCAAAGACACTGCGGACGTTCTCCTTATGGAGATGCTGACTCTGGCCCCTTATAAGGTGTCGGAGAATACCAAGAAGGCCAAGGGAACCTGAAAGATTTCCCAATGCCAGGCGTCATCGGGCTTATCGTCTGATAACTCCACGATGCACTCCTCCCCCGAAGACGAGGAGGAAGATGAAGATGATCCCCCTCCAGTAGGGGGAGACAAGAAAAGGAAGGCCGCCCCTACTGGGGGGCGAAGGGTCTAAGAAGGGAAGGACTCTCCTTCCGGATTACTCCACCACCGCCGCCAAAGGCGAAGACGAGTGGCTGCTTAGGGCCAAGCCCCTGGCGAAGTCGTAAGTATTCGGATACCAGAGTAACTCATAGCATTCCTTTGTTGCACTACTTCTCCTAACGCCAAATTATGATTATGCAGACCGCCACGAGGCCGTATCGACGTATCATCGGACGGCTCCCTGGGATCGTCGGATATGCATAGGGATCCACTTCGGATCGCCACCTCCCCTTGCCTATGGACAACGCCGAGGTATTGTCTCAAGAGGCACCGGGTCGGGGGGAGACAGTCCCGGAGGCGCCTCAAGGCGACCTTCCGGACTCCGGGAGCAGAGGGTACAAGGTCCCCGAGGGCTCCGAGTTCGGCCCTCAGCCGAATACCGCGCTGGAACCTCCAGCGGTTCCGGATTCGGGCAGGCGGCCTCCTTCCAAGAGGGGCAAGACGCCTGTGTCGGTGACCTCTGTCCATCCAGAGGCACCGGACAATCTGCTGGGAGCGCTTTGCAGCGCTTCCATCGATGAGGAGCACCGCACTATTATGAGTGCGGTGGTCCAGAAGGTTCAGTCCGCCAAGAGCGGACTGACTGAAGCCTGTGCCAGCCTTCTAACAGGCTTTGAGGTAAGTGTTTGAAATATAGAAAAAATATTACCGCATAGACAGTAGCCCCTGATGCTCTGTTCGGTGTTCAAAAACAAAAGCCGAATAGATGATCAAATAATACCGCAGGAGTCTAACATAAGTATGTCTATATGCGTATGCAGGCTTTGCTGCTGACCGCTGCCGCACAGACTGCGGAGGTTGCCGCATTGAAGCAGGACCTCGAGGGGTCCAAGAAAGAGCTCGGCCTTGCAAAGAGGAGGCTCGAGGAGAACAAGGGTAAGTAATACCCTGTCTATAGATATGTATATGTAAAATAAGACAAGATTGCAAAATGACAGGATCATCGTGAATTTGCTAGGGGCCACGGCTGATGTGGCGACCCTGAAGCAAGCGTTATCCGAGGCCGAAAACAAAGCGGCCAAGGAGCGCACCGAGCGGGAAAGGCATGAGGCACGAGTGGGCGAGGTGCAGCAAGAGCTCCAAGTTCTCATGACGAAGCATGAGGCGTTGGAGCGTGACTCAAAGACGCGAGAGTCCGAGCTTGCCGCGGCCCTCGAAAGCACGAAAAATGCCAAGGCTGAAGCCCAGAAGGCCCTCCAGGAGATTGATGCGATGAAGAAGATAGCGGCGGGTAAGGCATTCTATATGCAAAGAAAGCATGTGAAAGTAAATTACCTGTTACTTACCCAAATCCGGAGCTCTCCAGGAGCATTCGCAGATTTGCCCCACAGTGTGTCGGATGCCGCAACTTTTTACCAGGCCGAGGAGGGAAGCTCAACGGAGAAGTTGTTCTGGGCCCAATATACTAGGACCGAACACCCGGTGCCTATGAACGACCAGCTAAAGCAGCTGGTCGAGCTACACAAGGCGGCCGAACAGGCCATGAAGGGCTTTATAGTCTGGCTGTGGCCTGGCGACGCCCTTCCGAACAGCTACTTCGGCCTGGTGAGGCGGCTTGCGGATGCCTGCCCACGGCTGGAAGTTGTCAAGCGGTCCGTCTGCATTGAAGGTGCACGCCGGGCTTTCGCCCATGTGAAGGTGCAATGGGCCAAGCTAAACGCCGTGAAGCTGATCAAGGAAGGGCCGCCGCAGGGCAAGGAGCATCGCCACCCCGAGATGTACTATGAGGGTGTCCTGAAGGGTGCCCGTCTTGTAGCGGACGAGTGTGCAAAAGATGTAATATTTGAATGAACTTGCTCATGTAATCCTGTATTATGAAAACTTGTTCATATGCACTATGAAACGCTTGTTTGAATTTAAAATATTACCTTCTATTCGGCCGTTTATCAAATCTGAGAGATGGCTAGTCGTCGGCTTCTGCCCCCATGCCACGAGTGCTGGGGTGTTCGGGATAAACCTGAGCACTCTTGTTCCCATTTTTGGGTCCTTCGAGGGAGGTGCTCGGCACAACGAACAAGGCAATCGGACTAATAATGCTTTATCACTCTCACTTAGCCATAGAATTCTATAATTTTAAATTTCGGCGAAGCCCCTGGTATTCAGAAGGCCGAATTCGGGGCACGATACACGCCTTAAGCCAGACAGGGCCGACTCCTCGCTCTAAGTGGCATAAGTCTTTAGGGACTCAAAAACCTCTCGAACAACGACGAGTCTCTCGCCTTATCATGACAGTCAGTTTTAGCTTTCTCTACTGAGGTGCTTAGCCTAGCTGAACCGGGGCATAATCGCAGTAGTTCTCCCAGTGCTACCTTAGCCGATATAGCGGAACGTAAGGTACCAAAACATGCGAGCCGGGCAAACCCAACTATTGACCAAAGACATGATTCGGAGTTGATGCATATAATGCTATAAGTTCGGGGTGCCGCACTTGTGAAAGTGTTCGGACTTCTCACACCATATTGTGGGGTACTTAAGCCCCTGGTGTATTGGCCGTACCAAAGTGTACGGTTGCAAGGTGTCATTAATGAACACACATATATAAAAAAAGGAAGAATGCAATAATAGTCTTAATGCTATGTATTGTTTAAAAAGGTGTGTTAAAGCGGAATGATACATGCAGTGCAATAAGCAAAATGTAGGACTATATCCCTTCCTAGGGCAAGCTGAGGAATAATGTTAAGGCAAGTATTTCACTCGTTATCGTAATCCACCTGGGAGTTCCATTTTGTGTTGTAGCTTTCTGCCTCCTTGGTTGCTGCATCATGTGTTCGCCAATCATGCTGTCGGACAGGGTTTCCAGAGACTAATGTCCTGAAAGAAAAATAACAAAGTGGGAAGCCCCTAGTGCGGTTTAATCCGCGTCTTGGGGTGCGTCGTAGTTGTACCCCCCTCCCCACTTGTGCCCATGGTATTTTTAATGCGTAATTATGTATGCGTGGCACGATTTTCGCTGTTTGGTTGGGGCCGGGGTGGGGGCCACATCGTTACGTGAGCTCGGGATGTGCCAGGTGGTCCAGTTGCCGATTACTCCGGGCGCGCTTGAAGGTGTTCGGGTCCTTGAACGCCGAACTAGTGGGTTGCCTTAAGAGGCTACTTTGCGCTTCCGCTGCGAGGGACGCAATGTGCTCCTCTGTTCGGAGAGAGCGCTCTGTGTTTCCATTAACTGTAATGACCCGCTGTGGTCCTGGCATCTTGAGCTTGAGGTATGCATAATGTGGTACCGGTTTGAATCTCGCAAATGCGGTTCACCCGAGCAGTGCATGATAACCACTACGGAACGGGACTATATCGAAGATTAACTCTTTGCTTCGGAAGTTATCCGGGGATCCGAAGACCACTTCCAGTGTGACTGAGCCTGTGCAATGGGCATCTACACCTGGTATGACGCCTTTAAAGGTCATTTTTGTGGGTTTGATCCTTGAGGGGTCTGTACCCATTTTACGCATTGTGTCCTGGTAAAGGAGGTTCAGGCTGCTTCCGCCATACATAAGGATCGAGTGAGGTGAAATCCGTCAATAATTGGGTCTAAGACCAGTGCGGCGAATCCGCCATGACGGATACTAGTGGGGTGGTCCCTGCGATCGAAGGTGATCGGACAAGAGGACCATGGGTTGAACTTTGGGGCGACTGGCTCCAATGCATATACGTCCCTGAGCGCACGCTTCCGCTCCCTCTTGGGGGTGTGGGTTGCGTATATCATGTTCACCGTCCGCACTTTTGGGGGGAACCTCTTCTATCCTCCGGTATTCGGCCGCCGGGGCTCCTCCTCGTCATCGCTATGTGGCCCCTTATCTTTGTTTTTGGCAATTAACTTGCCGGCCTGCTTGAACACCCAACAATCCCTATTGGTGTGGTTGGATGGCTTGCCGGGGGTGTCGTGTATTTGACACGAGCGATCGAGTATACTGTCCAAACTGGACGACCCCGGAGTGCTTCTTTTAAATGGCTTTTTCTGCTAACCGGATTTAGAGCCTTTGAATCCGGCATTGACTGCCGTATCCTCGGTATTGTTGCTGTTAATGCGGCGCTTATGTTTGTTGCGACGTGACCTGCCATTGCCGTCCTTGGTATCCGAAGTACCACGGTTCTTTGATATGTTATTACTGCGAGCCAGCCAGTTGTCTTCTCCCGCACAAAAGCGGGTCATGAGTGTCATGAGGGCTGCCATAGATTTCGGCTTTTCCTGACCAAGGTGCCGGGCTAGCCACTCATCGCGGATGTTGTGTTTAAAAGCTGCTAGGGCCTCTGCATCCGAACAGTCAATGATTTGATTTTTCTTTGTTAGGAACCGTGTCCAGAATTGCCTGGCCGATTCCTCTAGCTGCTGAATTATATGGCTCAGGTCATCGGCGTCTGGTGGTCGCACATAGGTGCCCTGAAAATTGTCGAGGAATGCGGCTTCCAGATGTTCCCAATAGCCAATGGACTCTGCTGGCAAGCTGTTGAGCCAGTGCCGAGCTGGTCCTTTAAGTTTGAGTGGGAGATATTTAATGGCGTGTAGATCATCACCGTGATTGAAACCCTCAATCCATACCGCAGGATCTGTTGTGCCGTTGTATGATTCTATATTTATGGGTTTGAAACCCTCTGGGATTTGATGATCCATTACTTCATCTGTGAAGCATAAGGGGGGTGTGGCGCCTCTGTACTAGGCTATATCGCGACGCAGCTCCAATGAGTCTTGCCCGCTGTGTTCGGCCTGGCCGGATTTACTTTTGTTGTATCCGGCGTGACGATTATTGTCTCGCGTAGTGGCGCGCCCTCATGATCCGTAGATTGATCTTGCATGTTTTGCTTTGTCCTCCAATACGTCTTGCAGGTCTGGCGTATTTCCCCATGCCTTTTTATTTGAATGGCATCGGGGTGCAGGCTGAGCTTTTGGCTGGAATGCCTCTCTGTCGCGGCCACGGGGTGGCCGATCAGCTGCATCATACGCTTCTTCCTCTAGTCAGGGTAGCAACCTACATTTTGGGTAACTCTTGGAGGGGCGTTCAAGTTTGAATTCCTCGGCCGCCAGGACTTCAGTCCATCTGTCAGCTAGCAAATCTTGATCAGCTTGAAGCTGCTGCTACTTTTTCTTAAGGCTATTTTCCGTGGCTATAAGACGGCGCTTGAAGCGCTCTTGTTCGACGGGATCCTCTGGCACGACGAATTCGTCATCGTTGAGGCTTGCCTCGTCTTCGGAGGGAGGTATGTAATTATTATCCTCTTCCTCTCTATCTGTCGCTCTCTCATGAGGGCTGGCTTCTCCATCCTCCTATGCTGGATCTTGCTGGAGGCGGTTGTCTTCGGCACTGTCCGGGGGTGTTGTTATCTCTTGTGCCAGAATCACTGTTTTTGCTTTGGCGGGACTTAGAGCGGCGCCGCTGACGCCGGCGCTTAGGTTGCTTCCTGGAGGGGTCATCCTCCACTGTCTCGTCGCCATTGCCTTCTTTGGGTGTGTCCACCATGTATATATCGTATGATGAGGTGGCTGTCTAGTGCCCTGTGGGCAGTGGTTCCTCTTCATCTCCCGCATCGTGGACAAGGAGAGAGACCTTAATGAGTTCAGTATGTCGCCAAAGGGCGAGTGCTGAAAACTATCCGCGGAGGTAAACTCCATGATCGGCACCTAATCGGATTCGCTAGGAACGGGCACAGGTGGTTCGGAGTCCATGGCCCGAGAAGGATCCAGCAGTCTGACAACACGGCTCTCGTGCAGGGTAAGGTCGATGTTCGGCTCGATCGCCGCTGAGGGTAAGGCCTCCGTGGCGGGGTCCATCCACCCGTCCATGGACGGCGCAACTGCCGGTACGATCATCTGAACATTGTCTGATGGTAGAGCTAAATCGTACTCATCGTGACCGCGCGACGCACAAGGTAGAGGCTCGAATCCGTCGAAGATCAAGTCTCCGCGGATATCGGCCGTGTAGTTTAAGCTTCCAAACCTAACCTGGTGGCTAGGGGCGTAACTTTCGATCTGCTCCAGATGGCCAAGCGACTTGGCCCGCGGTGCGAAGCCGCTAAATACAAAAATCTGTCCGGGGAGAAAAGTCTCACCCTGGGCTGCATCGCTATTGATGATCATAGGAGCCATCAAGCCCAACGGCGACGACATAGAGGAACTCTCAATGAAAGCACCAATGTCGGTGTCAAAACCAGCGGATCTCGGGTAGGGGGTCCCGAACTGTGTGTCTAAGGCGGATGGTAATAGGAGGCAGGGGACACGATGTTTTACCCAGGTTCGGGCCCTCTTGATGGAGGTAAACCCTACGTCCTGCTTGATTAATATTGATGATATGGGTAGTACAAGAGCAGATCTACCACGAAATCAGAGAGGCTAAACCCTAGAAGCTAGCCTATGGTATGATTGTATGTTATTGTGTCCAATGGACTAAAACCCTCCAGTTTATATAGACACCAAAGGGGGCTAGGGTTACACAAGGTCGGTTATAAAGGAGGAGATATCCATATCCGTACTGCCTAGCTTGCCTTCCACGCAAAGTAGAGTCCCATCCGGACACGAGACGAAGTCTTCAATCTTGTATCTTCATAGTCTAACAGTACGGCCAAAGGATATAGTCCGACTGTCTAGAGACCCCCTAATCTAGGACTCCCTCACTCTTCCTTCCTTAGGGAGAGGGAATGTCTGATTCTTCTCACTGGTTATCCTCCTTCGCGGAGGCACTAATTCCCCTGGTTTGGATGAATAGTGAGTGAGGCCCGCTTTCAGCCTCTGTATTCCCCCATTTATCTTCCCCTAAGGGCACCTGATAAGGCGCCGGCTCGAGCATCTTGACTAGTACTGGATTGGCTGAGCCTTCAGGAAGGGGGGCCGAACACCTGATCATCTTTGCCTTTGTTATCCAGTCCTGGTCAAAGAGCGACTTTTCATAATGATGCTATGATAAATAGAAAGATAGCACGTTCGTCCATGGGATTACTTACTTGGGTATCGGGGCGATTACAGCTCAGACCCGCATCCTCGGTGGTGTCCGGACACTCTATTTGGGGTCCGAAGAACAAATTGTACATCTCTTCGAGCGTCATGCCGAGGAAGTGCTGAATAGTTCGAGGTCCTTCTGGGTTGAATTCCCACATACGGAGGGGTCAATGTTTGCAAGGCTGGACTCGACGAACTAGCATGACTTGCATTACCTTGACAAGGCTGACATCTCCCTCAAGGAGATCTCGGATGCGACTCTGCAATATCGGCACATCATTTACTGGCCCCCAGTTGAGCCCCTTGTTGATCCATGACGTCAGTTGTGGCAGAGGGCCCAAGCGAAAGGCAGGGGCGGCTACCCACTTGGCACTTCAGGGAGCTGTGATGTAAAACCACTCCCGTTGCCACAAACTGGACACCTCTGGGAAGGAACCCTCTGGCCATGGAACATCAGCGCTTTTTCTTATTATGGCACCTCCGCACTTTGCGTGTCGCCCCTTGATCATCTTCGGCTTCACATTGAAAGTCTTGAGCCACAGGCCGAAGTGTGGGGTAATGCGGAGGAAGGCTTCACACACGACGATGAACGACGAGATGTGAAGGAGGGAATCTGGGGCCAGATCATGAAAATCCAGCCCATAATAGAACATGAGCCCCCTAACAAAGGGATCCAGAGAGAGGACTAGCCCTCGGAGGAAGTGAGAGATGAACACAACACTCTTGTTGGGTTCGGGAGTGGGGATGACCTGCCCTCGGGCAGGCAGCCTATGCGAGATTTCGGCGGTCAGATACCGGCCTCTCTTAGCTTCTTGATGTCCTCCTCTGTGACAGAGGAAGGCATCCACCGACCTTGGAGGTTGGATCCGGACATGGTTGAAGGTCTGAAGCGCCTGACCTGAGCCTTGGGTGTTGGAACTCGAGGCGAGGGAAGGATTCGATTGAGCTCGAGAGGGAAAAAGGGCAGACCTTGGCCTCTTTATAAAGAAGGTGAATATCAAGCATCCTCCTCGTGGCCATTTGGGACTTGCCTAAAATCGAGGAGTCATCCCAACAGGCATGATTGGGTTACCCATGTCCGTATTGATGAGAATCCCGTAATAAGGAGGACACGATCTCTGCTTTGGCAAGACGTGTCAGGAAAAACGCCTTGCGATATGTGCAGTGCTGGTTGAGAAAAACGGTTCGAAATAATGACCGGGCCATGACATGATGTCATGCTGTCGAAACATGTCAGCAGATTAGATTTGTGGAAATATTATTCTCTCTACGGTGGTATGTGGAACTTGTTTTGCAGAGCCGAACACTATCCTTGTGTTCAAAATCTTCTATGGAGTATTCAGAGGAGGAACCCGCCTTGCAATGTTGAAGACAAAACTGGATTAGGGGGTCCTGGATTAGGGGGTCTCCGGATAGCCGGACTATATCCTTTGGCCGGACTGTTATACTATGAAGATACAAGATTGAAGACTTCGTCCCGTGTCCGGATGGGACTCTCCTTGGCGTGGAAGGCAAGCTATGCAATACGGATATGAAGATCCCGTCCCTTGTAACTGACTCTGTGTAACCCTAGCCCCCTTCGGTGTCTATATAAACCGGAGGGTTTAGTCCGTAGGACAACAGACAATCATACCATAGGCTAGCTTCTAGGGTTTAGCCTCTACGATCTCGTGGTAGATCAACTCTTGTAATACTCATATTATCAATATCAATCAAGCAGGACGTAGGGTATTACCTCCATCAAGAGGGCCCGAACCTGGGTAAACATCGTGTCCCCTGCCGCCTGTTACCATCCGCCTTAGACGCACAGTTCGGGAACCCCTACCCAAGATCCGCCGATTTTGACACCGACACACACCCTCACCAGTTGTAGTGATTTCAGTCCCAAGTTTTGCAAGGTTGATCATACGCGGTTAGTCCCGGTTGGTGGCTCCATATAAAATAACAAGGTTAATATATACATGGCTTAAATGTCTTGACATAGATGAATACAGCAGAAGCATCGGAGAAGATAAGAGAGAAATGGTGTATGACATAAAGTTAGAGGTACTATGTGGTTTGTCTGATCGGAGGACTCCTTATGCCGAGCCAAGTCTAGATGAGGACTGCAGTTACATGAAGGTGATGTATTAACTGGAAAAATTAAGAATGTGAATAAAAATAGGTTCACATTTTACCTAACATGCAAGCAGAGTGAAATGAAGAGATGGCCATTCTCGAGAAATAACCATGATCCATTTGTGATGGAACTTTTGAAAATCTTGATGAGGTTGGTTTACATACAAGATGATTTGCATATCATGCTCTCTTATCGCAAATTCGGGAAAGGGGTAAAAGGGGAAGTTGATGATATGTTGAGGGTTGAGAAATCATATAATCCTATGAGAACAGTTTGTTGTTTTGGCATATCTGATGAACATCCAGGCACCTTTATGTTAGCATACATCAGGAGTACAAACCCATATCATGAGTACATTGTGTTATACCCAAAGGTCTTTAGATTTAGGAAGAAAGATTTTGACGACATTGATCGCCTTGTGTCATATTTTCAAAAACATTGATAGAACTATTTGTCACTATCTGATGAAAATCTATATAATCAAACATTGAATTCATATAAGCATTCACTCTAGCAAGTATTGTAGCAATGAAAATACAATCAATGCATAGATAAATAAAGAAAATAATAAGAAAAGGCAAATAGAAAGCAAAACAAAACTTCAAGGAAATGCAAATAGAAACTCCTAAGGGAATGTAGGACTTAACTACAAATAATAAAAGTAGTTTTTTCCCTAAATAAAACTTAGTAGAAAAGAAAACTACTAAACTAATAACTTAACAAAAAAGAAAAATAAACTAATTTGGATGTTTAGTCCCAGTTGGTGGCTCCAACCGGGACTAAAGGCCTACCACACATTTTCACACCCATATTAGTCCCACCTCGCCAAGTGATGAGCTAGTCGACCTCCTTAAATATCCAAGTCATCACTACAAGAAATATTCTAACTTGTGACCATCAATATTGGTCGTTGAATGGTCATTCTTTTTCGTTTGCGACCTTTTTATGACCAAAAACAATTGGTCAAAAGTTGACCATCTTTAGTGAAACTTAACGACCTTTTGTGTGATATGCTCGTAGAAGGTAACGACCAAAACAAAAGGTCATTGGTTCTACGGCCAATTGTTTTGTTCACTGGCAGTCTTCCCAGGCCACGTCGGATCCGACATGGCAATCTGACTTGGCAAAATTGTGACCAATTGAATTGGTCGTTGATAAGAATCAGTCAGCTCTAGAGGGAGCGAACGGCTGCCTCAGCCGTCGCGCCTCCGCAGCGCGAGAGGCGGAGCGCGAGGCGCGGGGTGGAGTAGAGCAGGGGCCAGTGGAAGGGATGGGGTGCTGGGGCTGGGGGAGGTGGCGACGGGAGAAGGGTTAGGGATTGAGCGATGTGGAGGCGGCAGCGGTGGAGGGGATGATCTGAATCGGGGGAGAGGATGAGAGGGGATAGGAGTAAGGCCGTAAGGGTTTGAGCGATGTGAGGGGGTTGTGGGTCTGAGAGAGATGGGATTTTTTTTCTTTTGCAGGAAATGCAAAGGCAATAGCCAACCACATACGAGGCCACGGATCCCTCCCTTAGACAAATCCTGAACATCCACACCTCCTACATCCAACGTTCCAAAACCCTCTCCTCATCCCACACTTCTCTCCCTCTTTATTGTTCTTTTTTCTCAAAACTTTCGCGACAAAAATTAGGTTTTTTCTGAATAAACAACCAAATATTTGTTCCAAAATGGAAATAATCTATGGCCGCATGCATGCCATAGTTTGTTCAAATGGTCCAATATTGTGCACAAGGGTGCATCTTGGAATGGAAAACAATGTTGCCTAATGAAGTTTTCATTTTTTGGACGAAAAATTCATTTTCCATTTTGAGTGCCCAAAATGAGTTTTTTTGTGAAGGACCTACAATATATTTGTTTGAAAATTGGACCAAATCATTTTTCTAAAATATTAGGCCATATTTAATGTAAACCAAATGCTTGGGTGTCAGAAGCTTTGATCCGCCTCTCGTGAAAAAGACAAATTTTCGCCAATTCAGTTGGAAGTGGGTCAAATTTGAACTGCGGCTACCTCATAGTTTACTCATGATTTTTTCCAAAAAAACATTTCTAGGTACAAAAGTATCTATTTCATTAGAGAAACACCAAAACTTTTCCAAGATTGAACCACTAGCTAGGAACGGTCATGCCCGCCGTTGTGACCGCATTTTGAAGTGGGCATGAAAAATTCAAAAAAAATATGGAAAACCTTCGCATTGTGTCATTATATGTAGCCAAGTTTGACTGGTACAAGGACAACATCAGTGCACATACTACAATTTCCTTCACTACACAGAGCCTAACTAAGAATGCAATAACCAGCCCTAGGCTAGTGCCTTTTCCTATACTTCTTGAAAACTACAGGCACATCTCCTATAATTCATGGGATGATGCAAACCTGCTACTTGGCCCTTGTTTACACATTCTTAAATCTGACTGCCCCAGCATTCATAATATACACGTATCCGGTTTGTGACTTGGAGTCTTCCGGATCTATGTCAAAGCTAGCATCGATGTAACCTTTTACGACGAGCTCTTCGGCACTTCCATAAACGAGAAACATATCCTTAGTCCTTTTCAGGTACTTCAGGATATTCTTCACCACTGTCAATTTTTCCATTCCGGGATCACTTTGGTACCTCCATACCAAACTTATGGCAAGGTTCACATCAGGTCTGGCACACAGCATGGCATACATAATAGAGCCTATGAGGGAGGAAGGGAGGGTGAGAGACAGAGTTTGCGTAAGGGATGACACTCATATTTTCTCTTTCTGCTGCCGAGGTCGAGCGTTGAGCTGTGCTCAATCTCACACCTTGCAATACAAGCAAGAACCCCTTCTTGGACTGATCCATATTGAACTTCTTCAATATCTTGTCAAGGTATGTGCTTTGTGAAAGACCAATGAGGCGTATCGATCTATCTCTAGAGATCTTGATGCCTAATATGTAAGCAGCTTCTCCAAGGTCCTTCATTGAAGAACACTTATTCAAGTAGGCCTTCATGCTTTCGAAAAGTTCTATATCATTTCCCATCAACAGTATGTCATACACATATAATATGAGAAGTGCTACAGAGCTCCCACTCAGTTTCTTGTAAATACGGGCTTCTCCATAAGTCAGTATGAACCCAAACGCTTTGATCATTTCATCAAGGCGAATGTTCCAACTCCGAGATGCTTCCACCAGCCCATAGATGGAGCGTTGGAGCTTGCATACTTTGTCAGCATTCTTCAGATAGACAAAACGTTCCGGCTGCATCATATACAACTCTTCCTTAAGGAAACCGTTAAGGAATGCCGTTTTGACGTCCATTTGCCAAATCTCATAATCATAGAATGTGGCAATTGCTAACATGATTCGGACGGACTTCAACTTCGCTACGGGTGAGAAGGTCTCATCGTAGTCAACCCCTTGAACTTGTCGCGACAAGCCGAGCCTCATATAAGGTCACATTACCATTCGCGTCAGTCTTCTTCTTAAAGATCCACTTATTCTCTATGGCTTGCCGATCATTGGGCAAGTCCGTCAAAGTCCATACTTTGTTTTCATACATAGATCCTATCTCGGATTTCATGGCTTCAAGCCATTTGTTGGAATCCGGGCCCGCCATCGCTTCTTCATAATTCGAAGGTTCACCATTGTCTAACAACATGATTTCCAAGACAGGGTTGCCGTACCACTCTAGTGTGGAATGTGTCCTCATGGACCTACGAAGTTCAGTAGCAACTTGACCCGAAGTTTCATGATCATCATCATTAACTTCCTCTCTAGTAGATGCAGGCACCACCGAAACATCTTCCTGAGTTGCGCTACTCTCCGGTTCAACAAGTGGTACCTCATCAAGTTCTACTTTCCTCCCACTTACTTATTTCAAGAGAAACTATTTCTCCAGAAAGGATCCATTCTTGGCAACAAAGATCTTGCCTTCGGATCTGAAGTAGAAGGTATACCCAATAGTTTCCTTAGGGTATCCTATCAAGACACATTTTTTCGATTTGGGTTCGAGCTTTTCAGGTTGAGGTTTCTTGACGTAAGCATCGCATCCCCAAACTTTGAGAAATGACAGCTTAGGTTTCTTCCCAAACCATAATTCATATGGTGTCTTCTCAACGGATTTAGACGGTGCCCTACTTAAAGTAAATGTGGTTGTCTCTAAATCATAACCCCAAAATGATAGCGGTAGATCGGTAAGAGACATCATAGATCGCACCATGTCTAATAGAGTGTGATTGCAACGTTCGGACACACCATTATGCTGAGGTGTTCCAGGTGGTGTGAGTTGTGAAACAATTCCACATTTCCTTAAGTGTGTGCCAAACTCGTGACTCAAGTATGCTCCTCCATGATCTGATCGTAAGAACTTTATTTTCCTGTTATGTTGAATCTCTACCTCACTCTGAAATTCCTTGAACGTTTCAAAGGTCTCATACTTGTGTTTCATTAAGTAGACATACCCATATCTACTTAAGTCATCAGTGAGGGTGAGAACATAACGATAGCCACCGCGAGCCTCAGCGCTCACTGACCGCATACATAAGTATATATTATTTCCAATAAGTTGGTTACTCGCTCCATTGTTCCGAAGAACGGAGTCTTGGTCATTTTTCCCATGAGGCATGGTTCGCACGTGTCAAATGATTCATAATCAACAGACTCCAAAAGTCCATGTGCATGGAGTTTCTTCATGCGTTTGACACCAATGTGACCAAGGCGGCAGTGCCACAAGTATGTGGGACTATCATTATCAACCTTACATCTTTTGGCATTCGCACTATGAATATATGTAACATCACGTTTGAGATTCAATAAAAATAGACCATTGACCAGCGGGGCATGACCATAAAACATATCTCTCATATAAATGGAACAACCATTATTCTCGGGTTTAAATGAGTAGCCATCTCACATTAAACGAGATCCAGATACAATGTTCATGCTCAAAGCTGGCACTAAATAACAATTATTGAGGTTTAGAACTAATCCCAAAGGTAAATGTAGAGGTAGCGCACTGACGGCGATCACACTGACCTTGGAACCATTCCGGACGCGCATCGTCACCTCGTCCTTCGTCAGTCTCTGCTTATTCCGCAGCTCCTGTTTTGAGTTACAAATGTGAGTCGCACCGGTATCAAAACCCAGGAGATACTACGAGCGCTGGTAAGGTACACATCAATAACATGTAGATCATATATACCTTTGGTGTTGCCGGCCTTCTTATCCGCTAAGTACTGGGGCAGTTCCGCTTCTAGTGACCATTTCCCTTGCAATAAAAGCACTAAGTCTCAGGCTTGGGTCCATTATTTGGCTTATTTTTTCGGGCAAATGACTTACCGGGCGTGGCAACTCCCTTGTCGTCCTTCTTAAAGTTCTTCTTACCCTTGACTTTCTTGAAACTAGTGGTCTTATTCACCATCAACACTTGATGTTCCTTTTTCAATTCCACCTCCGCTGATTTCAGCACTGAATATAACTCGGGAATGGACTTCTCCATCCCTTGCATATTGTAGTTCATCACAAAGCTCTTGTAGCTAGGTGAAAGCGACTGGAGGATTATGTCAATGACCGAGTCATCTGGAAGATTCACTCCTAGCTGAGACAAGCGGTTGTGCAACCCAGACATTTTGAGTATATGCTCGTTGACAGAACTGTTTTCCTCCATCTTACAACTGTAGAAATTGTCGAAGACTTCATATCTCTCGACCCGGGCATGAGCTTGGAAAACCATTTGCAGCTCTTGGAACATCTCATATGCTCCGTGTTGCTCAAAACACTTTTGGAGCCCCGATTCTAAGCTATAAAGCCTGCCGCACTAAATTAGGGAGTAATCATCACTACGCGACTGCCAAGCGTTCATAATGTCTTGAGTTGCTAGGAAAATGGGTGTGTCACCTAGCCATGCTTCAAGGACATATGCTTTCTTGGAAGCTATGAGGATGATCCTCAAGTTACGGGCCCAGTCCGTATAGTTGCTACCATCATCTTTCAGCTTGGTTTTCTCTAGGAACGCGTTGAAGTTGAGGGTGACATTAGCGTGGGCTACTGGATCTACAAGATAGATTGTAAAGACAATTTTAGACTAAGTTCATGATAATTAAGTTCATCTAATCAAATTATTTATTGAACTCCCACTCAGATAGACATCCCTCTAGTCATCTAAGTGATACATGATCCGAATCGACTAGGCCGTGTCTGATCATCACGTGAGACGGACTAGTCATCAACGGGGAACATCCCCATGTTGATCACATCTACCATATGACTCATGTTCGACCTTTTGGTATCTCGTGTTCCGAGGCCATGTCTGTTCAAGCTAGGCTCGTCAAGTCAACCAAAGTGTTTCGCATGTGTAAATATGGCTTACACCCGTTGTATGCAAACGTTATAATTTATCACACCCGATCATCACGTGGTGCTTCGAAATGACGAACCTTCGCAACGGTGCATAGTTAGGGGGAACACATTTCTTGAAATTTTAGTGAGGGGTCATCTTATGCTACTGTTATTCTAAGAAATAAGATGTAAACATGATAAACATAACATGCAAATCATAAAGTGACATGATATGGCAAATATCATCTTGCGCTTTTGATCTCCATCTTCGAGGCACGGCAGGATCACCATCGGCATCGGCATGACACCATGATCTCCATCGTCATGTCTTCATGAACTTGTCTCGCCAACTATTACTTCTACCACTATGGCTAATGGTTAGCAATAAAATAAAGTAATTACATGGCGCTTATATTGACTCATAGGTCATACAATAAATCAAGACAACTCCTATGGCTCCTCCCAGTTGTCATACTCATCGACATGCAAGTCATGATACCTATTACAAGAACATGATCAATCTCATACATCACATATATAATTCATCACATCCTTTTGGCCATATCACATCACATAGCATACCCTGCAAAAATAAGTTAGACGTCCTCTAATTGTTGTTGCATGTTTTGTGTGGCTGCTATGGGTTTCTAGCAAGAACGTTTCTTACCTACGCAAAAGTGCTACCTCTTGAGCATGCGTTGGTTTTCCCTTGAAGTGGAAAGGGTGATGCAGCAAAGTAGCGTAAGTATTTCCCTCAGTTTTGAGAACCAATGTATCAATCCAATAGGAGACAACACACAAGTCACCTAGTGACTGCACAAACAATCAAGAACCTTGCAACCAACGCCATAAATGGGTTGTCAATTGATAATCCCCAAGTGCAGGGAATCATCGTAGAAATTCCCAATTGTGGAAGTGATAAGTATGGAGTGTCGAACCCACAAGGAGCTAAAGGTAATATCAATATTCTCTCAAGCTCTATCTTCCACTGATACGACTCTATGTACACCAAACGCTTGCTTCCAACTAGAAACGAGAAATAAAACTACGTTGTGGGTATGAAGAGGATAGCTTTGCATGGTATCGAAGAGATAAAATATAAAAGTAGGTGTTGTTATCATAAAGTTAGAATATATTACTAAATATTATAAATACCGAGTGTGGAATAATGATGGGTCGGTGTGCGGAATTTTCTTAGGCAATTGTTAACAAGACCGATAGTCGTCACTGCAATTTCATATGAGGGAGAGGCATAAGCTAACATACTTTCGCTTCTTGGATCATATGCACTTATGATTGGAACTCTAGCAAGCATCTGCAACTACTAAAGATCATTAAGGTAAAACCCAACCATAGCATTAAAGCATCAAGTCCCCTTTATCCCATACGCAACAACCCCCTTACTCGGGTTTATGCTTCTGTCACTCAAGCAACCCACTATAAGTGAATCATGAACGTATTGCAACACCCTACAGCGGGAATCCCTCACGCTTGCGCAACACGGAGGGCACAATAGGACAGCACGAAAATAAAACATACAACTCGTACCAATCTAGATCATCAATCAACCCATAGACAAAGGATATCTACTCAAAACATCATAGGATGGCAACACATCATTGGATCATAATATGTGGCATAAAGCACCATGTTCAAGTAGGGATTACAGGGGGGTGCGGGATAGTGGACCGCATAAAAGAGATGAGGATGGTGATGTTGATGAAGACGATCACCGCGGCGATGATTCCCCTCCCGATGGCACTCCGGTGCCACCGAGAGAGAGGAGGAGAGGTTCTCCCCCTTGTGCTTCCTCCTCCATGGCCTCCCCTGGATGGGGATAGGTTCTCCCTCTGGTCCTTGGCCTTCATGGTGATGATGGCCCCTCCGGGATCCTCCTCCATAGCCTCCGGTGATAATGGCCCCCTCCGGCAGGGTGCCAGAGAGGCCTAGATTGATTTCTCGTGGCTACAGAGGCTTGCGGTGGTAGAACTTCCGATCTAGGTTATTTTCTGGGGGTTTCTGTATTTATAGGAATTTTTTGCGTCGATTTCACGTCAGGTGGGTCTCCGAGTCGTCCATGAGATAGGGGCCCACACCCAGGGGGTTGGGGCACGCGCCCCACCCTCGTGGACGGCTCGAGACTCTTCTGGCCCAACTCTTTTACTCTGGGGGCTTCTTTTGGTCCATAAAAAATCATCAAAAATTGCCACGTCAGTTGGACTCCGTTTGGTATTCCTTTTCTGCAATACTCAAAAACATGGGGAAAATAGAAACTGACACTGGGCTCTAGGTTAATAGGTTAGCCCCAAAAATCATATAAAATAGCATATAAATGCATATGAAACATCTAAGATTTATAATATAATAGCATGAATACTCATAAATTATAGATACGTTGGAGACGTATCAGCATCCCCAAACTTAATACCTGCTCGTCCCCGAGTAGGTAAATGATAAAAGAAATAATTTATGAGGTGTGAATGCTAGCAAGTTTATAAGTTTCATCAATGATAGTTCCAATCACTTTTTCTAGCATCATTATATATCATAACAATAGCTCAACTCATGAAACTTCTCATGATCAAGTAACAAGCTATTCACATGTTAAAGTATAGATCATAAACTTTCTTGAAAACTAACAAACCGTGCTCTTAGTCATCAAACAATTGTAATTCATCTTATTTTCAGGAAGGGTCTATGTAAGAGCTTTGATTCAGCAAACTCCACATACTCAACTATCATTTAATCTTTCACAATTGCTAACACTCATGTGATATTTATGGGTTTAAAGTTTTAATCGGAGAGAAAGATAGGGGCTTATAGTTTCGCCTCCCAACCTTTTACCTCAAGGGTAATGTCAACAATAATAATTTATGAGAACCTACATCCAAGTGGATATATATATCCGGATTGATCCAACACAAAGTGCTTGCCAAAGGAAAAAAGTGTAAAAAGGAAAGGTGATGACCACCATGACTCTTGTATAAGGGTAGAAGATAAAAGTAAAAGATAGGCCCTTCGCAGAGGGAAGCAGAGGTTGTCATGCGCTTTTATGGTTGGATGCACAAAATCTTAATGCAAAAGAATGTCACTTTATATTACCGCTTGTGATAAAGACCTTTATTATGCAGTCTGTCACTTTTATTTCTTCCCTATCACAAGTTCATATAAAGCTTATTTTCTTCGCACTAATAGATCATACATATTTAGAGAGCAATTTTTATTGCATGCACCGATGACAACTTACTTGAAGGATCTTACTCCATCCATAGGTAGGTATGGTCGACTCTTATGACAAAACTGGTTTAAGGAACGTTTGGAAGCACAAGTAGTATCTCTACTTGGTGCAAAGAATTTGGCTAGCATGAGAAGGAAAGGCAAGCTCAACATGTTGGATGATCCAAGACAATATAACGTTTCGGATATAGAAAAACATAACCCATTAAGTTGTCCTCCTTGTCCAACATCAACCTTTTAGCATGTCATATTTTAATGAGTGCTCACAATTGCAAAAGATGTCCAGGATAGTATGTTTATATGTGAAATCTCTCTTCCTTCAATATTCTTTCATGAATTGTTCAAGTGACCAATTCTGCATTTGCTAACTTACAATAAGTTTACTACCTATACTTATTATGTGTGAAGTCATTACTCCCCATGTTGTAAGCATAAGAAACGTATATAAATTCAGATTTATGATATTCAATTCATTTAACCATTTACTCATAGGATATATGTGAAGCACGTGAGTAAATGACAAACTACTCCAAAAAGATATAAGTGAAGAATACTGAGTAGTCAAATAATTAAATAGCCATGGGAGGATTCTTTTTCATTCAAGATTTCAGATCCAATGGTTTTATTAAAACAGCAAGTAAAATTGAAAATATGCTCCAAGCAAAACACATATCATGTGATGAAAAAATATAGCTCCGAGTAAGGCATACCGATAGTTATGAAGACAAAAGAGGGGATGCCTTCCAGGGCATCCCCAAGCTTAGGCGATTGACTCTTCCTTGAATATTACCTTGGGGTTCCTTGCACATCCCCAAGCTTAGGGTCTTTCCACTCCTTATTCTCCTCATATCCATATCTCACCCAAAGCTTGAAAACTTCAATCACACAAAACTTAACAAAACTTCGTGAGATAGGTTAGTATGATAAACAGTAAACCATTCACTTTGATACTATTAAAGACAAGGTTCATAATTGTTCTCTCATAATTCCTACTGTACCATATCATTTCTACAATTTATATTGAGAAATATAAGCCATGGAAACTAGAAAACAAGCAAACTATGCAATGAAAACAGAATCTGTCAGAAACAGAAAAGTATGTAATGATCTGAACACCAACCATACTTCTGCTACTCCAAAAATTATGAAATAAATTGGCGGATGTGAGGAATTTGTCTATTAATCTTCTGAAAAAGGAATCAACTCAATCTCACTCTTCTGTAAAAAAATGACAGCTAATCTCGTGAGCGCAAAGTTTCTGTTTTTTACAGCAAGATCACATTAACTTTCACCCAAGTCTTCTCAAAGGTCTTACTTGGCACTTTATTGAAAAAAAGCTATAATACATGATTAATACAGTAGCTTAAATCATAATAACACACAAAAACAGTAAGGGTAAATATTGGGTTGTCTCCCCACAAGCGCTTTTCGTTAATGCTTTTTACCTAGGCATGATGATTTCAATGATGCTCACATAAAAGATAAGAATTGAAACATAAAGAGAGCATCATCAAGAATATGACTAGCACATCTAAACCTAACCCACTTCCTATGCCTAGGGATTTTGTGAGCACACAATTTATGGGAACAAGAATCAACTAGCATAGGAAGGAAAAACAAGTATAACTTCCAAATTTTAAGCACATAGAGAGGAAACTTGATATTATTGCAACTCCTACAAGCATGTATTCATCCCTCATAATAATTTTCAGTAGCATCATGAATGAGTTCAACAATATAACCATCACATAAAGCATTATTTTCATGATCTACAAGCATAGAAATTTTAGTACTCTCCACATAAGCAAAATTCTCCTCATTCGGAATAGTGGGAGCAAACTTCTTCTAATTCCACTTTAGATGATAGTATTATTCATACTCCAAAAGATGTAAGTGAGGTTCATGTAGAATTCTACAATTAATATAGACTAACCAATATCCAAGCTCAAAATATATTAGTGAAGCACACGAAGCATTCTATAAAACCATATTCAAAAGGTTTAAGTGAAGCACAAAGAGCAATTCTATAAGATCATACTTAAAAGATATAAGTGAAGAACATGAAGTATTCTACAAATCAATAAAGGGCTGTCTCATAGATAGCTTCCTCAAAATTCTAACACAAGTATGACTGTCATTGCCACGATAGGAAGATCTTTTTCTTTTCAATTCAACCCAACATTTTTCTAATTCAAAAACTTGCGCAAACAAATCCGTGTACACCGAAAATCTAAAGCCTATGTACCAGCCATGACAGTTTTTAAATCTTCCAGCCATGTAAGCTAGGAGAGCCATGTATGTCAGGGGGATGCATGGGCATAAGTTTCAAATTCAAAACAGCGGGCATTTCAGCGTTGCAAAAACATATCACAGGCAAGACATTTGATTGATCATCAAAGCACGAATTGAAATAAGTTTTCATGACATTTTCAACTACTTCCCATGGGTTCTGATACGTGAAGCAAGCCTATGCTTCGGCAATTCACGACATTGCACACACGTAGGTCTCCTGACTCTACTAAGGTCTTTAAGTACAAATTCAAATAAGGTCCATAAGTTTCCATCACACACTACTTCGGATTTTGGTTTCTCCAAAAAAAACCAACGCTAAGGGATGCACTTAAATGAACAGACCACACATGTCGCGCACGGACAAAACATGTTACCAGCCTGCGAGTAATCTGAACCACAATTCATTCCCCATCAGTCAATTATCTCCTCGCACTGCAAAACCGGGAGATCGCCCTTGTTTCCCATCATGGTCACAACATCGTATGCAATCTTCTTCCGAAGGTGATCTAGCTTCTCCCGTGTCTAACAAAAAAACATCAAGAAGCACGGCTTAGTGTACTGACAACATTGTTCATTTTTGGTGTTCTTTCAGTTCATCACTCAAAGCATTTTTTTTCTTTTTATGGGCTTAGCAATGAACGAAGCTAAAGCCCTGTGAACTCCGTTATGTAGTGGACGATGTACACCCCGATCTCCTCCTTGGTGGCAACGGTATTCCCATTAGTTGTCTCGCCATAAGAAAGGCACATGAAGTAATTTTATTTATAAATTATTTCTGGACAAACTCACCTCATGCACGGTTCATGTTGCGCAACTATTGGTAAATAAAGGTCCACCCAGTAGTCTCGACCAATCCAGCACCAAACATGTTGTTGAAGCGGTTGCAAAATCTGTACAGCAATCTCTTTGCCAAAGCCTCATGCTTTATCTTCATCTCATTTCCTGGATCTGTCTCAGTTGGATCAAGCACCATAACTTCCTTCTTCTCGATGTATAGAATGTACAGCGACCAGCAATCCATGAACGGCACTGGGGAGGATGAACTGCGATCAATAGCAAGTACAGGTGACTAGCCATCACAGGTGACAGACATCATACGATGCAAAGCTAATGACACAGCCCACTATGTTTACTTTCTTCAACCAGTCAATTTTGTAACCCATTAGTGCTTACCTTCTTCAACCAGTCAATTCTATAACCCATTAGTGTAGAGTTCATCATCTCGATGTAATCCCTATCCACTTCGTTATCTGGCTTGCAAAGCTCATCCTGTATCATCATCGACACTTTTTCATGCATACTTCCCAGCAAAATAGAATTAAGAAACAGGAATGCTAGTGGTATATCAGATGCAATCACATTTGCCATGGTGGTATGCTTGTAATTTAGCTGGAAACATGTTTTTTACAGATTCTCCCACCGCTCACAAGCCTCTTGCATGCAATTTTATCAGATGTTTAAAGACACTGAAAGCAAACCCAGGTCAGCACAAAAAGACAATGTTAGGGCTGCTAAATGTTGGCCCATGTGCTAGATCGAGTTGGACGCTAACATCTGGCATCAAAGCCAGCATCGCCATGCCTTCCCGAGGGGCTTCTCAGCATCGGCGGCGCCAGGGGTATTCACGTGTATTCATATGAATACCCAAGATTTGGCCCCAAAAAATTAATACATGTCTTATTTAACGGCCCATGGCCCATAGCCCACACAGGATACCGGCTACACTCATCCCGTTCACTCGATCCAACCCCCACTCGGCCGTTCCCCAAGTCCCCAACCTAACCTAGCAACTGCGGCCAGCGGTGGTGGCGGCGGCGAGTAGCGGCCAGCGGCGACGGCCAGTACTGATTGCAAGCAGCGGCAAGCGGAGCCGCTGAACGGGCGACCAGCGGCAGGCCGGCAGCGGACCAGGTTCTATTCTCCTCTTCTCCTAGTTCTAATTCCTATGGGCTTATGCGGCAGCGCCTGGTCAAATTGTAGCAGCGCCTGGAGCATCACAGAGCGAGCTAGTGCTGGATTTGTCCTAGTTCCCAATTCCTAATTCCCAGTTCCTAGTCAAATCACATGCTCCCAATTCCTAATTCCTAGTTCTATTATCTGTAGGTGGATTGGTAGTGCAGTCAAATTGGACAAATTGCTGCTAGTGCTGGATTTGAATGCAACGAGCTACTGCCTAAGGTGGGTATTCTGGGTTAAAGTTTTGGGGACAAATTGCTGCTTGTGTTGCTGTCAAATATGCACATCACTCTGCTACTGCCTACTGAGTGCGCGAACATATTATTGGTTGAATAATTAGGTACAACTCCTCTGCTATTCATGATGTTGTAGAATGATTTTTCTGTGTCAGGACAAATTGCTTGTGCTGTAAAATGCATTCATATTCATTTGTTTAGAACGATCCGAACACTAGTTTGCTACACGACCAACTTAGTAGATTACTAGATTGCTGATGTATTTTTTTCTGATCTTGTATCACAGAAGAAGAAGAAGGGTGTTAGTATTGTTGCATTGTGGGAAAGATCTTCCAATGCAAATAAAAGAACTTCGACATCTACACCAAATCCTCCTGATGTTGAAGTTGAGAACAGTAGTATCATTCCTCCTACTATTGAGAGCAATCTACAACTGGCACTTGTGCAAGCACATGAACCTGATGATGGCCACCCAGAACCTAAGAGTGTAGCTGGCTCCCCAACCCCAATTGTAGAAGATGATGAAGCAAATGATGAAGTTCAATTTGAAGTAGATTTGGAAGCATTTGAGTCTGATCCTGGGAAACAGATCCCCATCTCTAGTTACAATGTCAATGACCAGGATAAAGTTAGAAGGAGATACATCGAGTTGGGGGCATGTCAACCAAAGAATCATAATTTTGAGTATAGAGATATAAGTGGATTACAGCATCGCTTTTCTCCTTCTTGGTTTAAGGATTACAAGTGGCTTGAGTATAGTGTGGACAAAGAAGCCGCTTTCTGCTTTGTTTGCTATTTGTTCAAGGATAAAACAAGATGTCCCGGTGGAGATGCTTTTGTGAAGAAGGGATTTAATATATTGTAAGAGGGATATCATCACTTTATTAATCAAAAGGTACTTATGTATTCATGTTGTTATCGTCTGATACATTGAAATATTGCTATTGCCGTTATGCTAGTGTTGATTTGTTCATATATTGCTAGTGTTGTGTTGTTTGGTTCATATACTACATTTGGAGCCAAAAAAATTTGGATGAATACCCAGCCTTCATTTCCTGGCGCCGCCACTGCTTCTCAGGGGGATGGGGTGTTAGGGCTGCTGTCCACCAGTGGAGGCTGGCTTGTTTTAGTTCCACCTCGCTTACGGGAGGAGGCCATGACCAACTTATAAGGGAGAGTATCCCTCCTCCTTTCAGTCCGGGCTTTTGGGATGGAGTTGGCTCTCCGCTGAATGTTGGCCCATGTGCGCATAAACGTCCAGAACGTAAGTAGAGTGTGGGCTAGATCGAGTTGGACTCTAACAGACAAGCTATGTATACATAGCATGCCGACAAAATACAAAATCCCGATTTCACACTTTATGACGGACATATTTGACTTCCTCATTTATACACGCAGATGATTTGAACAGTTAACTGAATATACGAGCATACCAAGTTAGCAAGCATCAATATCAGTAGGTATTTTTCTGGCAGCGCCTAAATTCAGCATGCAAAAACTATATTTCTAAGTCCCGACAAAGATCATGGCGGCCAGCTGAAGTATGTCGTAAGGCAAACACAATAGCACTCAACAAAAAAATTCAGAACAAAGACACATAATGGTTTCAGGGCACACCTTTTTGTCCATCCTGGACCCTTCGGATTCGCCTTGTTGGTCGACTGTGCGGACCTCATCGGCGAGCCATCCCGCCGGCGTGGCCCGTTACCCTCTTGCCGCCCTTGGCTAGCACCGCTAGCACGTTGCTCGTGTTAGAATATGATATGAGTTTTAAGATAGAGATAGTAGATAGAGATATGATAGGTTTGAACCACGTGTAACTTGTACTCTACTCCAAGTCTCTATCCCTCCATTGTGCCTCTATATTTACCCCCACAAGGGTCAGATCAATACTGTTAAACATGATATATAGTTAGGCGAGTAGTTAGGAGAATATTGTGTTTTATATTTTGTATTCTTATCTCCTCCTATCGCCTCCATGTAAATCTGTCACGGTTGATCTACAACCGAACCTTGTACTCCAAGCCACAATCAATATATAAACATGCGGGCTCCTATGTATGGGAGTTGAGACGCTTCACACAACTTTCACATGGTATACAGAGCCTACCTCTTCCCCTACTTCTAGCCTCCATCCCCCCTGCCGCAACCCTCCTAAACTATCACCTTCCTTACCGCACCACCATGTCTTCCTCCAACCAAATCGTCTCCCCCGGCCTCAACTACACAACCTCAGAACCCCTTACCAGAACCAACTATGTTCTCTGGCGAGCCCAAGATCGCTCCCAGATCATGGGGGCAGGGCTATATGGGTATATCGATCAAACAACCCCCAAGCCATCCAAAACCATAGTCACAAAAACCACCGATGGGAAAGATCAGATCGCTCCCAATCCTGCCTACAAACCTTGGCTAGTCCAAGATCAGCAAATAGTGGCCTACCTGCTCCGAAACCTCTAAAAATAAGTCCTGATTCAGGTTGCCTCCCTAGAAACATCACATGCCATATGGTCTGCCCTCGCAAACATGTTCGTTGCACAATCTAGGTCTCGCATCAACAACTGCCCCTTGCTCTTTCCAATGCCCAAAAGGGAACCCAGTCTGCCGCTACCTTCTTTGGCCACATGCGATCTCTCTCAAATGAGTTAGCAGCCGCTGGCAAACCCATGGGCGAGGATGAGCTCATCTCTCACATCATAGTCGGGCTTGATATGGACTATCAGCCCATTATCTCTGCCCTTGACGTCCGAACTGACACAGTTTATGTCGACGATCTCTTCGCGATGGTGTCCAACTTTGATCAGTGCGTGGAGATGTTCCACGGCACCGGGGCTGGCGCCTTCAAATCCTCCGCTAACATGGCCTCTCGGGGTCGCGGCGGTAGTGGTCTCTATTCTCCCAAGAATGGTTGCGGCAACGGATCTCGCAATGGCGGAAATCAAGGAGGCGGCGGCAGCTATCACAACGACGGTGGTGGTCGCGGCCACTACAACAACAGCAGCGGTGGTGGCGGCAGCTACCACCAAAACCCTGGTGGTGGTGGCAGTGGCTACCAGAACTTCGGCGGCAACAACAACTCCAGGCAGCGCTCCTTCTACAACAACAACAACAGATGGCGTCCAGCTTTTCAGGGGTATGATGGCTATGAAAATAAATGTCAGATATGCAAAAAAAACTAACCATACTGCTAAGGACTATGATTGGCGCTACGCGGAAGACAACTCTCGCAAGAAGGTTGCTGCAGCCGCCGTGGACAACTCCTATGGGGTCGATACCAACTGGTATGCTGACTCTGGCGCCACCAACGTAACCACATCACCCATGAACTCGAGAAGGTGACGATGCACGAGAAGTATGGTGGCAGTGATCAGATTCATAATGCAAATGGTGAAGGTATGAACATAGATCATGTTGGTCATCCAATTATCAAAACCCTGCATCGTGATATTCATCTTAGAAATATCTTGCATGTTCCAGAAACCTCGAAAAATCTTCTTTTTGTCCATCGCATTGCTCTTGATAATCATGTGTTTCTGGAATTTCATCCTTATTTCTTTTTTATCAAGGATCATGTCACGAAGCAAGTTCTCTACCGAGGTAGATGTGTGCATGGGCTATATTCGTTGATTCCTCAGTTCCGAAGATTCAATAAACAAGTTTACAGTGTCATCAAACTCTCCCCGGAATGGTGGCATGCACGCTTAGGACATCCATCCTTTTTTATTGTTCAACAAGTGCTTAGAAATAATCAGCTCCCATGTGTCAGTGAGCGTAGTTCTGAAACTATTTGTGATTCTTGTCAACAAGCAAAATCTCATCAATTTCCATATCCAGTGTCCACTAATGTTTCTACCAAAGCCTTGCAGCTTATTTTTCGGATGTATGGGGCCCGGGCCCCTCCTCTGTTGGTAGAAACACCTATTACGTTAGTTTCATTGAAGATTACAGTAAATTAACCTGGATTTACCTTCTTAAAAAACGCTCCGATGTGTTTCAAGTTTTTTAGAATTTTCAAGCACTTATTGAACGTCAATTTGACACCAAGATTCTTGCCGTCCAGTCAGACTGGGGCGGTGAATATGAGAAATTAGACTCGTTTTTTCAAGCACTTGGTATTTCACATCACGTTTCATGCCCACATGAACACCAGCAGAACGGTTCTTCCGAACGTAAACACAGGCACATTGTTGAAGTAGGCCTTGCCCTACTTGCTGGCGCCTCCATGCCTCTCAAGTTTTGGGATGAGGCATTCCTCACTCTTGTCCATCTAATCAACATCCTTCCCAGTCATGTCATCAATAATGAAACACCCATGCAACAACTACTTCACACCCAGCTAGAATATAACTCCCTTCGTATTTTTGGCTGTGCCTGTTGGCCTAATCATCGCCCCTACAATCCTCGTAAACTTATGTTCCATTCCAAACAATGCGTTTTTCTTGGCTATAGTGCAAAACACAAGGGTGTCAAGTGTCTCGATGTTTCCACTGGTCGTGTCTACATATCCCGTGATGTTGTTTTCGATGAAACAGTCTTTCCCTTCGCTCATCTTCATCCTAATGCCAGTGCCCTTCTCCGCAAAGAGATTCTTCTCCTTCCCTCACACTTATCCGGTATTAATCATGGGGATGATATTTTGAATGATCACTTGGCTAACCCTTCAGACCATGCATTTGAGCCTCCTGTTACAGGACATGATGGTGACGAAGCAGAAAAAAATCTAGGTCAAAATGGTCCAGCAGCCTCCTCCAACAGGCCATATTTCATGTGTTCCCCGAGTGGACAGAACCATGCTCACGTATCTGCATCGGGATCAGGGGTGCCAGACCTGGCACGATCCTCCTCGGGATCCTCGCCTTGCCGGGAGGGCAGGGGCAGCGAATCTGCGCCCGGGGCGTCGCACCAGCCTGCGGCTACCACGCGGTCGCAGTCGGACCCAGCGACCCACGCGCGTGCGGCCTCGGGTGAATCACCGCGTCATGACGCGGCTCCACCAAGCCCCTCACAGCCTGCGGACCGGTCGCCTGTGCGGTTTCCTCCTAAGCCGCGGGTGTACGTCCGGCGGGCCCGGGCTGAGGCGGGATCTGGTGTTGCTCCTGCTGGCTCGCCCGCCTCTGATGTAGCGTGTACCCCGCCTCCGTCCGCCACAACCGATCCTGCGGGCGACAGCGCACCCTAGAGATCGCCGGGGTTTGCCCCCTCTGAGCAGGGGGGGTCTTGGATCTTCTGTGCCTGTGTCTTCTGCAGCGAACCAGCAGCTTTATCCACCACGCACACGTCTTTGGGCAGGGGTAATTAATCCAGTAAATTATAAAGTCAAGTATGGCCTAACTTGCTCAACAGCAGAACCAAGCACTTTTCGCGAAGCATGTACAGACCCAAAGTGGAGAAAGGCCATGGAAGAAGAGTTTCAAGCACTTCAGAGAAATAGAACTTGGCACTTGGTTCCTGCACTTCCAGGTAAAAACCTAATTGATTGCAAGTGGGTATTCAGAATAAAGAAAAAGTGAGATGGTACAATTGACCGTTATAAAGCCAGACTCGTTGCAAAGAGGTTCAAGCAAAGGTATGGCATAGATTATGAGGACCTGTTTAGTCCTGTTGTCAAAGCTGATATTATCCGTCTTGTTCTATCCATTGTTGTTTCTAGAGGATGGTGCCTTAGACAGCTAGACGTAATGAATGTGTTTCTTCATGGTGTTCTGGAAGAGGAAGTGTATATGAAACAACCTCCTGAATTTTAGGATAAGCATAAACCGTTTCATGTGTGCAGGCTGGATAAATCTTTGTATGGACTAAAGCAAGCTCCTAGAGCGTGGTACTCTCGGTTGAGTTCAAAACTACAAACACTTGGTTTTTGTCCATCTAGATCTGATACATCATTGTTCATTTATAATAAGTCAAATACGGTCCTATTTGTTCTTATTTATGTTGATGATATTATTGTCACCAGCTCATCCAATGATACAGTCACAGCCTTACTGAAAGATCTTAACTCGGAGTTTGCTCTCAAGGATCTAGGAGATCTGCATTTCTTTCTTGGTATTGAGGTTAAGAAAACTCAAGAAGGTGGTCTCCATCTCTCTCAAGAAAAATATGCATTTGATCTCTTGAATAGGGTAGGTTTGCAAGGTTGTAAACCGTCACCTACGCCATTATCCAGCACAGAAAAGTTGTCTCTTGCAGAAGGTGAAATTCTAAACCAGGAAGATGGCACCAAATATAGGAGCCTGGTAGGCGCACTCCAATACTTAACATTAACCAGGCCTGATATTTCTTTTGCTGTGAATAAAGTTTGTCAGTTTCTTCATGCTCCCACTTCATCACATTGGACTGCTGCAAAGCGTATATTGAGATATGTGAAAAATACTTTGAGTGTTGGTCTCACTTTTAATAAGTCATCATCCGCACTTGTCAGTGCTTTCTCTCATTCTGACTGGGTAGGATGCTTGGATGATAGACGCTCCATGGGTGGCTTTGCAGTTTTCTTTGGGCCAAACTTAATATAATGGTGTGCAAGGAAATAGTCCACAACTTCCAGATCAAGTACCATAGTAGAATATAAGGCGTTAGCAAATGCCACAGCAGAAATCATCTGGGTTAAGTCTATGTTGAAAGAACTTGGGCTGACTCATATACAAACTCCATGTCTGTGGTGTGATAATCTTGGTGCTACATACTTGTCAGTTAATCCTGTTTTTCATACTCGCACAAAGCATATTGAGATTGATTATCATTTTGTCAGAGAAAGAGTTGCCCACAAGGAATTGGAAATTCGATTTGTGCATTCAAAGGGCCAAGTCGGGGAGTAGTTAGGAGAATATTGTGTTTTACAAAAGCACTTGCTACAAGACCATTTGAGGGGTTTAAACTTAATCTTAACTTGGTCAAGTTATGATTATGAGAGGGTGTTAAACAATATATATGGTTAGGCGAGTAGTTAGGAAAATATTGTGTTTTATCTTTTGTATTCTTATCTCCTCCTATCGCCTCCATGTAAATCTCTCACGGTTGATCTACAACCGAACCTTGTACTCCAAGCCACAATCAATATATAAACATGCGGGCTTCTATGTATGGGAGTTGAGACGCTTCACACAACTTTCACAAATACAACAACACAATATTCAATCATCTTATAGTTTTCCACATGGTATTAGAGCGGTTTGTCCAACGACGCCGATCCTAGGACCTTTCATCACTTCCACAGCGCGCCGCCCCCGGGGAGATTAATCTCCTCTCCCCAGGGGCGCGACACCCGATTTGATCAATGATTAGATCGGTTCTTTAGATTAGTTTAGGACAAATTTTCCTTTAGCCACGAAATATATCTGATCAGATACCATCCGGTGAAATTCTATTCAGAAAAATCGATGCGAACGGTGGCGAAGCGCTGCCGACCTCCACGTACATCTCTGATGAGCGGTGCGCCATCTACTTCAACATGCAGGCTCCGATGTGCACGAACAGGTACTTGCAACCTCGTACAGATCGGCAGTCCGGGGATACATGACTCCGCGGCTCCGGCTGTATGTACGGCACGCATGACACGCATCTGGCTTATCCAGCCGGACGGCAGGCGCCGGTGCGAACTGTAAAACAAGATATTTTGGGAACTGCACGACACCCCTAACCGAGGTGTGACTATCTCATTATATAGAGGTACCCAAGGGGTACAATACAACGTTACAATACAGAGGCTACGTATATACAGTCTAACACCCTCCCTCAATCTTAACTATGTCCTGAAGTACAAAGCAAGTTAAGATTGCGCCTACAGCCTACAAACTGTGGTTGTGGTAGAGGCTTCGTGAAGATGTCAGCAAGTTGATCCTTTGATGAGATGAACTTGATACAGAGTAGCTTCTGTGCAACACGTTCCCGAACAAAGTGATAATCCACCTCAATGTGTTTTGTCCTCGCATGAAACACTGGATTAGAAGAAAGATATGTAGCACCAAAGTTGTCACACCACAGAACTGGAGGACGAGCTTGAGGAACACGCAACTCTCTCAACAGAGACTGTACCCATATGATCTCAGCAGTTGCATCAGCAACGGCTTTGTATTCAGCCTCAGTACTGCTGCGAGACACAGTTGCTTGCTTGCGAGCATTCCAGGCGATCAAGTTAGGACCCAGAAATACCGCATAACCCCCCGTGGATCGCCTGTCATCCGGACAACCAGCCCAGTCGGCATCAGAGAAGGCCGAGAGCTCATATGACGGTGCAGGCTGAAGATGCAGACCATAGGCAGCAGTACTACTGACATAGCGCAAAATACGCTTGACGGCTGACCAGTGAGACGTCCTGGGTGCATGCAAAAACTGACAGACACGGTTAACTGCAAGGAGATATCAGGCCTGGTGATAGTGAGATATTGCAGACCACCAACAATACTGCAATACTCAGTAACATCATCAGCCGAGAGAGAGTCACCATCAGGAGCAGACAACCAATCAGCAGCAGACATCGGAGTGAAAACAGGTTTGCATTTGAGCATTCCAGCACGACGCAACAAGTCCAAGGAATACTTCTTCTGAGTGAGAGTCAAACCTGCAGAGGACCGTGAAACCTCAAGACCAAGGAAAAAGTGAAGAGCACCCAAATCCTTGACAGCAAAATCATCACGAAGAGCAACCACAAGGCGATCAGCTGCAGCAGCCGAAGAACTGACAAGGATGATATCATCAACATAAACCAGGATATACATCGTAACCTCAGGGCGCTGGAGGAGGAACAGTGATGTATCAGCAGTGGATGGAGTAAACCCAAGAGCCCGAAGAACGGATCCAAGGCGAGCATGCCATGCACGAGGAGCCTGTTTCAGTCCATACAGCTCCTTGACCAGATGACAGAGATGATGAGGTCGTGTCGGATCAACAAAACCAGGCGGCTGACGCATATAAACCTCCTCCTCCAGAATGCCATGGAGAAAGGCATTCTGTACATCAAGCTGACGAAGGAACCATCCACGAGTAATCGCAAGAGATAGTAGTAACCGAATGGTAGTAGGCTTGATAACTGGACTGAACGTGTCTTCATAATCAAGACCATACCTCTGTTTGAAGCCCTTGGCGACTAACCGTGCCTTGTAACGCTCAATGGAACCATCAGCATGGCGCTTGACCTTGAAAACCCACTTGGAATCAATGATGTTGACACCAGACTTTGGAGGAACAAGACGCCAAGTATCATTCTGTTGGAGGGCAGAAAACTCTTGTTCCATTGCAGCACGCCAATGAGGAATACTCAACGCAGCCTGAAAGTGACGAGGCTCTGCATTAGGGTCGCCAGCAGTATGAGCCATGCACGCAGCAAGCCACGCAACCGTGCCATCTGTCCGCTCTTTCGGGCGAAACACACCAGACTGGCTCCGTGTGCGCGGTCGAAGTGTGACGGCAGAATCTGCCGGAGCCGGAGCTGGAGCAGAATCAGCAGAGGTCGTGGACGAGGCCGAAGCCGAGTCCGGCGAGTCAGGCTCCCCGGTGGCCGAGGCAGGCGACGAGGCCACTGGGCTAGCGACAGCACCGGCCGGCCCAGGGGACGCCCCCGCCAGTGGCCCAGGCGAGCCACGCAGGGCTGGTGACGCCCGCAAGCCAGGCGAGCCGAGCGAGGGTCCCGCTGGTGTGGACGAGGCTCGCGGGTCGGGCGAGGTGGCCATTGGCGAAGCCTGCGAGCCGGGCGAGGCGGCTACTGGGGTGGCCGGGTCCTGCGAGTCGGACGAGGCGGGCGAGGCACCCGCCACTGGCGCTGGCGTGGGTGAGCCAGGCGGGCGGACCGCCTCGGGCGACCGGAGAGCGGGTTGGCAGGTGCCACCCGTTATGCATGGCACATGCACGTCCCGACCAGAAGAATCATCAGCGACCTGTTCATCAAGGAGCTCGAGCCGAGCACCGCGTCCAATACCTGCAGCATGATTAGGAAGCAACGCAGGGGCATATGCAACATCCACAAACTGATCAGGCGTGGGTGTAGACACAGGCATAGGTGGTGTGGAAGTGGAAGTGGTGAGGTCAGTCGGAAGTGCACGAAAGGGAAACACATTTTCATCAAACACAACGTCACGAGAGATGTAGACGCGGTTGGTAGGAACATGTAGGCACTTGTACCCTTTGTGAAGAGAACTGTACCCAAGAAAGACACACTTCTTAGACTTGAACTCTAGCTTGCGCTTGTTGTATGGACGGAGATGAGGCCAGCAGGCACACCCAAACACCTTGAAGAAAGTGTAGTCCGGAGTCTCATTAAGCAAGAGCTCAAGCGGAGTTTGCATTTTCAGAAGCCTCGAGGGTAGCCTGTTTATAAGAAAACAAGCTGTAGAGAAAGCATCACTCCAGAACCGAAACGGGACGGAGGCATGAGCTAGCAAGGTTAAGCCAGTTTCAACAAGATGACGATGCTTATGCTCAGCAGCACCATTCTGCTGATGTGTGTGAGGGCATGACACGCGGTGCGAGATCCCAAGCTCATTAAAAAACAAGTTGAGGTTGTGGTATTCACCCCCCCCCCCAGTCGGATTGGACATGGATGATTTTGTGCTTAAGAAGGCGCTCAACATGTGCTTGAAACTGAATGAAGACATCAAACACATCAGACTTTCGCTTAATAAGATATAACCAAGTGAAACGGCTGTAAGCATCAATGAAACTGACATAATAATTGTGACCACTAACGGATGTCTGGGCATGACCCCATACATCAGAAAACACAAGCTCAATAGGATGTTTCACAACACACTAGACTCTGAAAACGCAAGCTGATGACTCTTGCCCTGCTGACAGGCATCACAAATTGTTTCAGCATTTTTATTGGACACAACTGGTAGATCATGACGATGCAAAATATGTCGAACTATGGAAGTCGCCGGGTGACCAAGGCGCGCATGCCAGTGTGTAGGCGACACACGAACACCACTGAACACCTGAGGAGAGGACGACGTGGAAGAGGAGCGCGGCGCATCAAGTGCATACAGGCCATGGCGAAGACGACCGCTAAGCAGAACGGCCCTCGTGTCCCGATCCTTGATAAAGAAACGAAAGGGGTGAAACTCAGCAAGGACATTGTTATCACGGGTAAGTTGAGGAATGGACAACAAACTACGTGTAGCAGAAGGAACACAAAGGACATTAGATAGATGCAATGTGCGAAAGTTGTGTGCAAGGAGAGAAGCCTGACCAACATGAGAGATGCGCATACCTGCTCCACTAGCGGTGTGCACCTGATCATGACCGCGATATGGCTCCTGAGTAGAGAGCTTACCCATCTCACCGGTGAGGTGGTTGGTAGCTCCAGTGTCCACGTACCATGCAGGATCAACGGAGTATGACGGAGTGCGACCATGATCATGACTCATCACAGCAGCGGCGGCCTGCTTGTCGTTCCCCTTTCCGTTGTTGCCAAGGCCCAGAAAATCCTGCTTGTAGCGACGATGACAGCGAGAGGCAATGTGGCGCTCCAAGCCACATAGCTGGCACGCCTGTTGGGCACCACAAGAAGAACAACACGCCACGGGCCGGTTACCACCTGTGATGGTCGGAGCGCTGCCCCTCGAAGCTGGTGATGAGGGCAGCGCTGGTTTGCCTCCGGACGAAGATGACCGCTGAGGCTTTCCGCGAGTTGCGGTATTGGCGGAGGCGAAACTGGGAGAGGCTCGGCGCGCCTTGATGCGCTGCTCGCGGCCAAGCAGACGGGCGTAGAGCTCACGAGGTGGTAGTGGGTCATCGCGACCGTGAACGTTCTCAATGAGATTGTCATAATCATCATCAAGCCCATTCAGTACGAAGGTGGTGAACTCCTGATCCTGTAGCGACTGGCCGATGGAGGCCAATGTGTCGGCGAGACCCCGCATCTTGTTGAAGTAGTCGGTGATGATGAGGTCACCAAGCTTCGTCTCACCCAACTCGGTGCGGATAGAGTGAGCACGCGCCTGAGACTGAGAGGCAAAACTGGTGTGAAGCGCCGCCCACGCCTCCCGGGATGTAGCGGCGAAGATGACCAGCGACGAGACGCTCGGGGTGAGCGAGGACTGGATGGCGGAGAGGATGGCCTGATCCTGGGCCACCCAGGTGTGGTACGCTGGGTGGTGGGGTGGTGGACACGGTATGGACCCGTCAACATATCCCTCCAAGTAGCGGCTCCGCAGAAGAGGCAACACCTGGGCACGCCAGGACAAGTAATTATCCGGCGCAAGCTTCACTGGTAGCAGATGTGAAAAGTAGAACGGTGACGACGCGGCGACCGGGTCGGTATGAGCAGCAGACACCGGATACAGTGCGGGAAACCCGGGAGGACCAGCAGCGTGGGCCCCGTAGGGCGGGACGACCGCGGCCCTGGGAGGATGCGGCTGTGGCGCGGCCGCAGCCCCGTACGACGGCTGTAGTGAGGCAGCCGCCTCTCTTGTGTAGGAGGCCGCAGCCCCGTGCGGCCCTGGGTAGGCTGCATAGGGGTGCTGGGGAGGCAACGGCGAAGATCCATAGGGGTGGCTCGGTGGCGCCGCCGGTGGTTGATGTAGAGGCGGCGCACCAAACGCCGGCCACGAGGATGGCGGTAGCGGCGGAGCACCAGGAGCCATCGAAGGCGCGCCATACGGGTAGTAGCCGTAGGGCGACGGCGCGGTAGTGCCATAGGCCGGCGGCGGGGCGGCGCCGTAGAGCGGCGGCGCGGCGGCATCGGCCGCGACTAGGGCTAGGTCACCCGAGGTCTCGCCATGCGGGCGAGATTGGATCGGGGACCCAGGCGGCGGCGGGGCCCCATAGGCCGCCACGAGAGGCCCAGAGGCGAGGAACGGCGAAGAAGGGGCAAGGACCGGCGCGGCGGCGGCCACGGCGACGGAGGTCGGCGCGACGGCGGCGGCGGCGGGAGCAGCGGAAGACATCGTGATCGTGACCTAAACTGATACCATGTAAAACAAGATATTTTGGGAACTGCACGACACCCCTAACTGGGGTGTGACTATCTCATTATATAGAGGTACTCAAGGGGTACAATACAACGTTACAATACAGAGGCTATGTATATACAGTCTAACACGAACTTCGTCCACTCCATCTGATCAGCGCGTACATGCAGAACAGCGAGCACGGCGGCTCGCGTCTACACCAGCACACACCATCTCCATCGATTCACCCGATCACGGGAGGGCGAACTTCAGGGCGAACTTCCGCGCGCACGGCATCGCCGTCTTCAGCACCGGAGCTTCTTCAGCATCTCCATCGAGCCATCAGCCCTAAAATCCAGCGGATCCGTGTGGCGGCGCCACCGCCAACCTACTCCGGCAGCCGACACATCGGCGAGCCATACAAGTCTACAGCCAGACACGAGCCGTCCGAGCGAACTACATCGAGCGCCCGAGTCTTCACCGAGCCCGCCCCGCAAGCTTCGTCGAGCACACCGTGGGCTACAATGCCCGCATACATGGCGTAGCCTCCCAGGATGTGGGACGTGAAGAAACCAACAGGCCAGGTACGTGCATGCATCAATATGAGCTTACACGTACGCGTCTACAGACGCACCGGCGGCTTCGATCGCGATCGATCAGATCACCCGTCGTCAGCTGTGCTTCGAGTCGCTACACCGACTTCTTCAGTTTTCGCGACGTCGACTACGCCAACAAAGATCGGCGCCGCGCCGGCAGACTGCACCGAGCGATAGAACCATCTGCACCGAGCCCAAAAACTACGACGTGCATCGACTACACTGCACGCGCACGGACGCGATCTCCACCAGGCCGACTCCATGCATCGAGCTCCTGCGGCATCGACACGGCCAGGTCGGCATGGAAAGCGTGCAATTTTTCATCGACTTATCCGGCGCGACACAACATGACACTTCGTCGCTGCGAGGGACACCTTCAAGCAACGCAACATCGTAGACACGTCGCTGCAACGCCATCGCCGACACTTCATCATAAAGGTCTTCATCAATGTGGTCTTCACCAACACCTTCATCAATACACCACCGCTGCCTTGTCCATAAGATGAACATCTAGCGTCTTCTGATAGAATTTTCTGCAAGACGCGACCATGACGACAACAATGCACCAACCGCATCATCCACGACGGCACGACTGCATCGACACAGCGTCACTACAGTGACGACCCTACACAGTCATACGGTTTTGGCAAAACCGATGTGTGCTCGATGGGCTTCCTCCGGTCTTGGCAAAACCAGCGGACTCGTCGCCGACGACACCCTCTGACATCCGCAAGGTGCATCGTCCACGTCTGCAGCTCCGTCATAGCATTTTTTTTTGCGCCTTCAGGCTTTGTGCGGCTTCATCATCCACGACGACCACACCATCAACCATGACTATCTCGACCATGGCTATATCACCAAGATCGGCTACCTCGACATTGACATTAACGGCTATGTCTACAGCAACATATCGACAACAACTCCAGTCAACTGAATCCGCGTCGTCCCAGCGTACACGCCACTCCCGCTGTGACTGCAGGAGGGATAAGAGGAGAGACAAGGAAGGCACCAGAAGGGGACATAGTCACCACCCTAAGTGCCGACCCATCAGAGACGCAGTTGATGATGGCGCAGCGGAGAAGGCAATAGAACCGCAAGACTTCAAATTCAGTCGCAATCGTCCCCTTCTGTCACAACCCTAGTCAGTGTTGCATTAGAGTGATGCATCATGTTTAAAATTTTCCAGAAACTTGAAATGAGGATGAACCAAACCCCCGGCACCACTTAAACCAACTAGGGTTACTAAAATATTTTCCCATTGAACCTGAAATGCCCTTCTAAAATGTTTATCATCTTTGCCTTGGTCTAGAACCTCTGACAAAAATAGTGCACACTTTTCTAGGACAACTTTGGGTCACTGCATTAAATCATATGTTATTTGCATTTGGACATTTAAATGCTATTAAATATTTTCAATGTCCAAATAATCATAAACTTAAATGTTTACTGTTGGATATATTCCAAACAATGAGCTTGAGCAAGTTTCATGATTTTTGAGTGTGCCTAAGTATTTTTAATAAAGCCCTAAAAGCTGCAGAAGAAATAGAAAACAGGAAATAAGAGAGAGAGAGAGAGAGAGAGAGAGAGAGAGAGAGAGAGAGACTTACCTGGCCTCACCTGCGCAGCCCACCTGGCCGGCCCAGCTGGCAGCCCAGCCCGCCACCGCAGCCCCCTCTGTCGCCTGCCTCCTCGCGCCAGTAGGCAAGAGCGCGTGCCCGGCGCGCGAAGCCACACGCCGGCCACCTCCACCCTGCCTGTGTGCCCCCTCAACCGCCTGGGCGTCCCTGGAGACGCCACGCACCCTCTTGAAGACGCATTCGACTGTCGTGGAGAGCTGGAGCGCCTCCTCATGTTGGACTCTTCAAGGGCGCACTGGAGCACCTCCTCGATTGAGGCCTGGTACTCAGCCTCCGCCTCCATGTCCTCCTCCTTCACCACCGGCGTCGGCGGTGGAGAGAGGGCCTCGACCTGGAAGGCACCACGGCGGCGCACATCGTGCTCTGTAGCGAACCAGACATGCCAGTTGGGGCTATCTAGCGTGTATGCGGGATCACGGTGATGCGCCAGCATGAGAAGGGAACGTCGATTGTAGATCTCTACCGCATGCGCTCGCTTAGACTACTGCACGCTCGACACTAGAATGAGGTGGAGGTTGTGATGCCACCCGTGGGGAAGGTTGACATCCGGCCACGACAATGGGACGCGGTACTCCTACTAGTAAGGTGCCTAGTGCATCGGGATGTATAGATAGTCCTATGGCCGATGAGCCCTCCCCCCGTGCCCGCTCGTCCACCTTGCTGGACCGCGCGACGAGCTGGCCTTGGTGTCGTGCTTTGCCTTACCCTTGCTGAAGAAGCCGACCATGGCATCTAGGGTTTCTATCCGCAGCGAGGCGGCACGCATGGCCAGATGTGGACAAGAGTGGGGAAGTGGATAAGCCCCCCGCACGCTTGCAATTTCAAATGGCGTGGACTCCAGACGCTTCCACTGGCTGCCATGCGGGTCCGAGGTGGGTGGGTCGCATTTAATTTGACGGCAGCGGTTATTGGGCGGCCGACACATGGGCCCGAGGAGACACCGAGCGGACAAGCGGCGCGTCCGTCTCATGTTCATATGGATGCCAATCGGACGCAAATTTGGGTCTGAAATGCATCCACACGGACACAAGGTGGACGAGATTTGTGTTTGTGCCAGCACGTTGGGCCATCATTTTCGTTCATTTTGACCCAAACAGAAAAGCACGGACCAAATGCGCCACATCACTAATTGAGTACTCATTGCAAAGATCACTCCCACCTTCCCAGGTTGTAACAAGTGGTGCGCTGCATGTGCGCCACTTATTGCAACTTGGGAGTTTTCCCTTTTTTACGTAGATCCGTTTATTTAAAACATTTTATCTCTTAAACCGTGCGTCCAAATCTCGAACCGTTTTCACTGTTGGATTTCTCGCGTCGAGATCTTCAAAACTAGATCCCGTGTTGATAGGTTTTGCCGAACTTTTGTTTGACAAAAAAAACCAAACCAGGAGCACGGGTTTTTCCCTTTCCAAAAGAGGCACGCTCGTGCCTCTCGTGGAAGCAAAATCGTGCCTCTCGCAAAAGGAAAAAGAAAGAGAAAACGTGTTTTTCCTTTTTCAAGGAGGCACGGCCGTGCCTCTCACGAAAATACAATTATACCTTTCGTGGAAGCAAAACCATGCCTCTCACGGAAGAGAAAAAAACAGAAAACACGTTTTTTTCGAGGGGCATGGTCGTGCCTCTCGCGAAAGCACAACCGTGCCTCTTACGGAAGGAAAAAAAGAAAACATTTTTTTCGTTTCTGAGAGGCACGGCGGTGACTCTCGCGAAAACAAAATGGCTCCCACGGAAGAAAAAAAATAGAAAATGCATTTTTTTCGTTTTTCAGAGGCACGGCCATGACTCTCGCGAAAGCAAAACCATACCTCTCGCAAAAGCAAAACCATAACTCTCGCGGAAGAACAAAAAATGAAAACACGTTTTATCGCATAAAAACAATTTTTTTTGTTCCAAAAGCTAAGGAAAACCGGTGAAAAACCGAAATGTTGAAAAGACCTGAAAAGATCGTTTTAAAAACCGAAAACGCGTGTGGAAAAATAAAAAAAAATCTGAAGGTAGCGACCAAAGCGCGACACATAGCGGATGGCTGAGAGTGCGTCAAGTGACGCTGATCGTTGTGAGGCTCTCGAAGGAGCGCTCATTAATTAGTTGTTCCCCAAATGCGTCGACACGTTGGAGTAGTGCTCGTTACACACTAATGGGCCCAAAAGTCAAACCCAACGGTGCATACACGTACAGGCAGGGGCCATCCAGATCCAGCTGCCCACCACCCTTGATTTACCAGGACGCTCGTAGCCGAGAGAGCTTAGTAACTTTATTACTAGTTGCAGTTTGTCCTTTTCAGACGATTTGCAATACTACTAAAAACATTACCCGTGCGTTGCAACAGAAAATAAATTCACATACTCCTCTGCCCAATGGCATGGACACCTGGTGCATCGTATGTTCATGATTCTTTGGGATTCCACTTTAGAGACATCGATGAATATGGTGCAACATATAACTTTTGTTAGGCTTGAGTTTTGGGACCCTCAGATCAAAACTCAACTGAACTGTCCTCAATAGACCCCCGGTTCATCGATTCTCCATCACCTGGTTTTCTCCAAAAAAGCACCATGCCGGCAAGAAATTCCAACCAGCCATATCCCAGGTCAGTCCATGGTGGCAAATCGGAGCACGGGTCGATGGTGATCCTGCTCGGTCAGAAAAGCATGCCTTTTATATTATCTTACACACTAGTATTTATACTAATACAATTTCAAGAAAAATAAAAATTATTTACACTAATACAATAATACCCACGTAAGTCCCCTTTAAAACCCATGAATAGAAATGAAATAGAGAAAAGAAGAAAGGAAACCAGGTGTAAAGCATATACGAGTGAACAACATGGGAAAAATTGCAAGCATAAACTGAAACACAAACCCCACCTGTCATTCAATCATACCTAATAGAAATATTTTGTAGGTGCAACGGACATGTACATATATATAGCCACGTATTCCTTCTTATCCCATCATCATCATCATCATTGACGCCAGTCCCGACGTCGTACTTCGCAAGAGGCCCACTTCTCTATGCAGCCAACAATCTCCTCTTCCAATTATCAAGCAGAGCTTGCAATCATGTTTTTATGATGCAGCGTGCCCCCACACAATTTCCTCTTCCTTTTAATGACCAGCCCACAATCATCTTCCTTTAATTACAATTAAGCTTGCCCACAAATCCCCATCTTCCACGTTGGTGCAAGGCACACACGTATTAAACTGGTACTATTGAATCTTATCGGAGAGAGGTGGTACTAAGACACAAAAACAAACTTGTTCGGTGGGTTGTAGCCCTACAGCTTACATGAGAGATTGCGAGGTCGATCCTTTGTACAGAGAAAACATACGCTAATATATATTTTCACTGTAGGCTCTTCTCAGAAGAAAAAGGCCACACGTGTCTTTGACTTACAGGCATGACTATATATATGGATTAGAAGCAATAACTTCTTTATTATTATAGCAAAAAGTCCGTGGGGAGAAGAAAACATATCACAGCCACTGGCGGCCAACCACAACACCTCGACGAGATGTTGTGAAACAATAACTTTGTTGAGATCAACAAAAGACTCTATTACCATGACACGTAAATGTCTGTAGTTTGGCGTCAATAATTTATTATGCACTCGTATGAACCGGGATCAATAGCGTCTGCTGTCATTTACTTTGTATTTACTTTATTATTAGATAAAGATTGGACAGGCAAGTATATATGTTTTTGTGGTGTGTCCTAAACTGTGTATATATGTTAATGGGTGTGCCTAGGACACATCTAGATGTGTTTTAGTTATTGCACATCTAAGTGAGTGAATCAAGCATAAAGAGAAAAAGGAAAAGGAGAAAAAGGAAAAAAAAAAAGAAAATATTCACACGAATCTAAATGTAACGTCGATGACATATGACTTAGGTGTGCAATACTTATGGCACATCTAGATGTGCTTTAGCAAAACTGTATGTTAATCCAACATTGCGTAGTCCTTCTCCATCTATAGTGTTTGTTTCCTTTCCAGTACATAGTCAAATTCAATCTTAAAATGAAAATATATAGTACAGTATCAAACGTGTGCATAATTTAGAGAACAAACACTTATGTGCATGCTAAACCGTCCGCGTAACGGACCGAAGGATATTTATTTTAAGAAGAAAACGCGACGTGGATGGAGATATTTATCAGTCAACAATGAGTGTAAGCTAGCTGACACGTAGAAATCAATCGCATCGCTGGCGGTCCAACATATATAAAGACAAAGAACCCTTTCAAGAATAACTGGACCCTTAATAAAGGCCGTTCGAGACATGTCGACAATTTTAGCAGCAATAGGGCAGCCTCCCGCGTCTGTGTTTCGCGACTGGTCCACTCCTGTCCACGGACGAATGCGGAGAAAATTTGTTGGTTGCCTTTGAAGATGCCCTAATGGTATGTTTGATGATTCTTGCCCTTTAAAGCAACCTGGTAAAATCGTGGATGTCGTGACATCACCCTGATGGCAGCTATCTTTCCAAAGCATCAACTCTGACGACTTGTAGACTACAGGCTCTGCTCTGATAGTTCTGTAACAGCGGCCAAAATCTCCTAGAGCACTATTCTAAAGGCGTGGGAAATCTTGAGCTTTAGCTATGATCGTTCAAAGACAATCATGCCTGTCTGCCAATAAACCAATGGTGGAAATCCACCAGGGAGCTCCAGGGCGATCATGTAGACCTCTGAAGTGAAGGGAAATTGACAATGTTGATCTCTCTACAGGCATAAGTTCAGGGAGTTTACTCTGACCAAAAGTAGGAATACTTGGTTTATCCTGGTTCAGGCATAAAACCTTTGGTACCCACGAGAGGGCTCTGGCTAGTAGACGGAACAAGTTCCTCTACTAGATACCTTGTAGGGATTTTGTCTGAATTCTTGACGTGCTCAGCCTACAACCACAAGCTTACCACTGCATAGCAGAACAAATTCAGATGTTACTATAATCGACCCGTACTCACAAAAAACATGCTCGACTCAGTAGTTCTGGACAGGACACACTCTATGTTTTTAATCAGGTTTGGGCAAAGAATCTCGGCATATCCCTCTTATGGGCCCAAGCTAGCGTCCTGTTCCTAGATAAGTACTTCATGAAAGAACTCGTCTGGAATCATGACGTGCCTCATATACGGCCACAAGCTGACTTCTGCTAGGTCATCAAGGCAGGTCTGTTTTCATTCGAACAGAGAGAAATCAAAAGGAGATCAATTGTCAATACCTTGAAGAGCTCGGGGACTACTGACAGTGCGATGCCTCTTGAGCGTAGGTACGGAGAAAAGAGTCCCAACGACAGTATGGCTTCTCTTCTTTCCCAATATATTTTATTGTTTCATCTTCAATGAACACCGTGTGGATGGCACAACATGTAATGCATACCAAGGATAAGCCTCTACTCTATATAATACATGTGCGTCCCCTCCAACAAGGGCAAGACACTTCAGCAATTCTTTTCAGCACATTTCTGGTAGTTGGCAAGAGGGTTGCTGCAGTAAATAGCTAATCAGACCTAATCAGCAAAAGATGCTCAACAGTCATATATTCCACTTGAGCATCATTATATTTCCTAATAACTCTCAATCCTAGCACCTTGGCGCACACCATAGTACACGGGCTAGCATGTTTGTAATGCATTAGTAAACAAACTTCAACCGGACTTTCATACTGGGGCTACTAATTTTGTATATCGATAAGAATGAAACATTTCTGGTAGTTGGCAAGAGGGTTGCTGCAGTAAATAGCTAATCAGACCTAATCAGCAAAAGATGCTCAACAGTCATATATTCCACTTGAGCATCATTATATTTCCTAATAACTCTCAATCCTAGCACCTTGGCGCACACCATAGTACACGGGCTAGCATGTTTGTAATGCATTAGTAAACAAACTTCAACCGGACTTTCATACTGGGGCTACTAATTTTGTATATCGATAAGAATGAAACATTCTTTGATGTTTGTCTCTCCGATCTCTCTTGACCTCCGAGCCTACGACCACACTTCTCAGTACATTATGCTTTCTTTGATGAAGGGTATCCTCCCCTTTTATGGAGTGTAGTTTCAGTGCCATGTACAAGTGCAAAGGCTGCAACCACCAGTTTTAGATCATCCTATTTAAGATGTGAATATCTTCCATGTCACCGCCTTTCTAGCTTTATAAAAAAACTTAAAAATGCACGCCTTGGTCTTAGCAATTGGATGGATCCTTGCATTTGCATGTTCACCATTGTCATTTCTTATAGTTGCATCAAACAACTCTGGTGAATTATTTTGGAAAAATGAGTTTCACGTCTCCAAGATTTTATTCGGAGATGTCCAAATACGCAAACTGGGATCAACAAGGTTCAGTTTTCTCCGTTCATTTTCTCCTTGCAAAATATTTTATTAGTCATATTGAACAAAGCTAATTACCAGCACAAGATAAGATTCAAAACAAAAGACAACTTGGTGCCAAATTGGCAGCTACCCTTCTGGACGTTCACACTCTCGCAGTCGCTCCAATGGATAGTCAGAGCGCCCAACACAAAGTGGCCATTCCAACAGCATGGTCCTATCCCTGCCAGGTTGTTGTCGTGATCCATGTCGTTCGTCTTGTCGATATGGCCATCCCTAGTGGCGAGGCAAACAAGAGGTGTGTATGCTGGTGGAGGAGCCCCCGGTGCAGTCTGAAGGCACATATGCTGGTGGGTGATTCGTCCTCTGTCCACTAACACCCTGGATAAATTATTTGATAAACATTGCCTTCTGTGTCCCAGAACATCAGTTGGATGGATACGATCTCCATTTTTACAATTTGTGACTGGACAAAAACTCACGGCTTACATACGACCTTTCTTTGAGATAATTTCACGCATTGTACATGGCTAAGATATAAAAATTATTTTTAGCAATGTCTTCTCTTGCGTCAATATCTGGGTGCCCTAGTTAAGTGTTCAACATGTATTAGTGTTGGTGATATTTCTATTGTTCTTAACTCTATTATCAAATCAGAACAGAGCACTTAATTGGTTACTTAACTTCAACGAAACTTATTATAATATATATCTTACCCTTTAAGTTATATTATCAATGTTTCAGGAGTTACCTGTTGGTTTTATATCTCTATCAGGTCAAAAATCAAGGGCATATGTAACCGTTATGTTTTTTCTGAATGATCCGGTTTAGGCCGGCTTCATTGATTTAGGAGAAAGCAAGCGGGAAACAGTGGGGATCAAGTGATCATGGGCACGAAAAACACGTGCTAAAAGGAGAGAAAAAATAAAAATGAAGGAGGGGAGGGGAGTGACTAATTATCTCGCAACATCTTCCCCAAAAGGGGGCTCAAGACAAGTTGCACCCGCCAGCCTCCATTGCTCAAGATCATTGTTTATGGCTCGCAGGACATCACTGACCCTTGGCAGCTCTTTCCAAAATTCCCAGGAAATCAACATTAGCATTGATTTGAACCCCCCTTTGAACCTTGAGGGAGTCAAGCTGATCATCCTTTGGCAGTGGTGTGCCTCCCGCGGTTGCTTCATGGCCGTGCAGCCAACCCAGGTCGAGACCTTCTGCCAGATTGACGAAGAGAAGGGGCAGTCCCACAGAAGGTGCCTTGAGGGACTCCAGGCTTCTCATGCAAAGGGGGCAGAAATAGCCATTTGGCCCACCACAGCCTGCCATGGTGCAACAGCCAAGCACATCTTGGCACTGCCGGGGCCCAGGCCTTCGAAATGACTGCCTTGTGGCCTGAGGATGGGGCAGACTGAAATTGCAGTCCATATGCAACGCTTGTTGAGTAAGAGTCTCCACCACCGGCCACCCATTTGATTTGATCAGCCTCTAGTTCTGAAAGGACAATCCCAACACTCTGAATCTGACGCCACAGCTACAGGAAGTCGCGAACAATGCTGACAGTGTGGCCGTGGTGCAGGTCGGGGATCCGTTGTTCATTCACTAGCGCAGCCGCCACGGTTCTGTTCTTCCTGCGAGCATGCTTGAAAAGATTTGGGTAGGCGCTGCAGAGCGGCGCCTATCCCAGCCATGAACTCTTCCAGAAGCTTACCAATCGGCCGTGTCAATGTTGACTGTGGTGGCCTTATCGAACAGCTCCTGGTCACGCTGATCACACAGCAGAGGAAAATCCATCCACGGCCTTTGCGGTTGCTGCCAAGCGAGCCATAGCTAGCGTAATCGAACGGCGGTACTGAAGCGTTGCAGGTCCAGGATACTGAGTCCTCCCTTGGCGATCAGCGAGCAAACTTTACTCCAGGCGATTTTACATTTGCCGCCAGACACCACTTTTTTTTTGCGGAAAACTGTCGATCTATTCATCTTCAATCATGGGCAGTACAATGAACACCAAAAATAATAAAAATTACATCTAAATTCATAGACCACCTAGCGACGACTACAAACACTGAAGCGAGCCGAGAAACTGCCGCCGCGCCTTGTCAACCTCTTTTAAAACTTTCTTAGGCACCTTGAGCATTGTTAGAGCAAACGTGAGGAGAGCAGTGAGCACTGCCCGCACGAGCACCCTATGGCTGGCTAGGCTCATCAGTTTTCCCTTTCATCCTGCCAACAGCGATCTAACTATATCGATGATGAACTGGGAATGCACCATGCGCAGTCTCTTTAGCAAGATTGGCGGCCCCAGGTACTTTGTGGGAAAATCTGCTATCTGACCACCGAACTCTTGTAGCACTTCCGACAACGGCAGGCCCGCCCAGTTTATAGGTACCACCAATGATTTTACTTGGTTTAGCGCCCATTGTATGGAACACCGCTCCACCGCAGATGCCGTCCACTGGTCCCTCGAGCCTATGCATACCTTCAAGAATGACGCCCCTAAGAGGGATATGACACAAGAACGCTGCCATCATCCGATCGATCGATCTAGAGTTTTCCTCGGAGGTGGCGGGTACGGGTCTAGAGCTTCTCCACGACAATACATTCAAGAAGGGGATGACGTAGGAAACGCCGCCATCGCCGGCTTTGACAACGAGCCAAGAGTAGGGTTTTCACCTCGATCGAAATGGAGAACCTCCATCCAGTCTTGTGTGCATGAGACCGCCACCAATCACATACAGCCGATTCATTCATCAGGCCCTCCATGTTGCCGTTCCCGATTCGAGATCCGGCCGGCCGCCGAGCGCAATCACCATGGCCACCACACGACAGTTGCCTCACTTGCCTCCCGAACACCGAGCTCTGCAGCACCGACAGGACGAGTAGCTCGAGGAGTGGTTGTCGATCTGAAGTACCATGACCGCTGCACCGGGCACCGCCATGGAGGCCGCACGTCCATCACCAGGGCTGCGAAAGGAAGATCCCACCACCGCTGGCCGCCGGCAGGCTTTGCCTAGCAATGTAAGCCAATGGCGGCGAGGGGGAGACGCCAAGAAGGGAGCACCGACGGCGAAGATTTGTTTCCGCCCATGCCGCCCGTGAGGAGCGATGCGGACTGTTGGTAGCAATCAAGGCTGTTAATTTGACTTGTCGTGGTGCGAGCGGATGAGTCGACAAGGGGTGAATCATCAACGAGCCAAGACCGGAGAAGCACGAAGACAAAGTATAATTACATATGAAAATGTCACTTAGGACAAGCTAAGGAACCGTTCCACTGCCAACAAACTCCAGTAAAGAATTATTATTACAATTAAGTGTCAACCACAATAGTGGAAAGAGACCTCTATGGTTTGTTGAAAAGAGGAAGCCATTGTCAGATAAAGAAGTGTAGAGATGTCTTGACTGTATAGAATCAGCTGTGAAACAAGACAAAAAAATGCTAGTTGTACCATCCAATTCTACTATTGCACACAAGTGTCGTAATGTCTGGAAGCAAGAAAAGTGATTTACTTTATTATGAAAATAGAACATGTAAACCAAATAAAAATTACAGTAATAAATTGCATAATTATACTTATTATTCATTGGACAAAAGTATTAATACAACAACTTGGAACAGTTACTTGAGTACTACACATTTCTTTAAGGGCTCAACATTCTAAAATTTTGACAGTATAACAAATATCCTCTCAGTTTGTAGTAATAACAATATGAAGATAAATAATTTGGAAATGGTCTTCAACATGCGTAGGCTACCACTTGTAAGAATAACAGTGGCAAAAAAGACAACAAATGCCGGTTTAGAAAGAAAAAAACTGCAGACATGCTTCCAATTTTAGCAACTCTAGTGGGTAAAACATACCTTACCTCTCAAGTCGGGAAATAGTCAAACGGAAAAAATGTACTTCTTATAAGTATCATGATTCAAGATATTTGAAGAAACATGTTGGTCTTTATGTATGATGCGAACTCGTCACATCTACCTAAGTGGTCGTGCGTAGTATGTAATATAGAGTGCAATAATAAAATAAAATAAATGATATGAGAATTTACCATGACCATAAAATATCCTACATTCGTCATCATCATAATCAACATGCATTTTTTGCTTCTCTTGTATGTGGTCCAAGTTTTTTATTAGGAAAACATGTTAACTCAACTATAGATAAGGATGGTATGAAAATGCTCATGTAAAATTACAATTGCCATGTATCTGCTGGACAAACAAATACACGTATGCAAACTTCAGGGTTTTTTTATTAAAACTTATGTGAACTTTATTTTTTTTTCACTAAAACTTATGCAAACTTCTTGGTTTTTTTCACGTAATTTCATGACTGCAAGTAAGGTCTTGGTTCAGCGAATTCTTCTGTGAGTTCACTGCGTAGTCGTGAGTTGGTGATGTAATAAGAGTGCGGCGAATCTGCACCCGGGCTCAGCTGCACCCGCGCTCATGGAAAAAACCAAAAAAATACTAGAAAAATTCAAAAAAATCCAAAAATAATTTGTGTGGTAGATAATTTCATGCATGAGGTTCGCTCCAAATTTCAACTCATTTGAACATTTGAGTAGCTCTGGGCAAAAAAGACAAAATCGAGGTCTGTAAAATAGTTTACTGTTCAGGAACTGTTTTGAACCGATTTGTCTTTTTTGCCCAGAATTTCTCAGATGTCCAAATGAGATGAAATTTGAAGTGGACCTCACACATCAAATGATCTACCACACAAACTTTTTTTTGGAATTTTTTGAATTTTTCTAGTATTTTATTTGAATTTTTTTCTGAGCGGGTGCAGCTGAGCCCGTGCTCAGATGCAGATTTTCGATGTAATAACCGGTAGTCTATACCTACTAATAAAGCAAGGTGCGTTTAGCTAATTTTTTCATCCGTTCACCACAAAAATATTTTGTGTTTTTATTCGAGGTGGTACTAAATTCTTATGCGTTTGTCTAGTAGAAAAAGAATTTTCGTGCGTGGGCCTCGCGCTGTGGCCCAGCGAAGCCAGCCCACTCTTTTATTCTGCCCACGTAGCTCGCAAGTTCTATTTTGCGCGCTGTGCGAGAAATAGTTGGAGTTTTGCACAGGACAACCAATTATTGGCAGGCTTTTTCTTAATTCACGTGTTTTACATATATTTTTGTTCTCCTTTACCTATCTCTTTTTTTTCAATCCAAGTTTTTCTAGACTGTATTTCTGAAATAAAAAATTACTATAAAACATTCAAAATTCCTAAATTTTGTTTATGTTTTGAAAAATTATTCGAAACTTGCAAAAAGTTTCCCATTCCTTCAAAAGTATTTTTTTTCTAAATTGTTCCAGATTTCTAAAAATAAAATGGCATTTCAAAAAAATGCTCCAAATTCGAAAAATATATTAGTTTTATTTCAAATTTTCCCAATTAAAAATAATGTTCTGGTATCAAAGATACACATTTTCTGAAAATCTTATGAATTTTCAATACATGTTCCCGTTCTAAAAAAATGTTCATAATTTCAAATAATGGTCATGTTTTTTAGTTGAAGTTTCCCCCAGGCCAACAAATAATGGGCTGGCCCATTATTTTTTGTTTCTGTGTTTTCGACTCATTTTTATTCTTCTTTCCATATCTCATTTTTCCCTTTGAAATTTATTTTTCTTTGAGAATTTATTTAGTAAATTAAGAATTCTCAAAACCCATTAAAATTAAAAAAATGGAAAATGTTCAGAATTCCTAAATTTTGTCGTTATATTGAAAACCTAATTTTCTTGCAAAAAATTTCCAATTTTTCAAAAACAATTTTTTTTCAAAACTGTTCGAGATTTCTAAAAAGAAGATGGAATTTCAAAAAATGCTCTAAATTCGAAAAATATTCTTGTTTTAGTGAATTTTTCACTATTTAAAATAATGTTCGTGTAAGAAAGATACATATTTTCTAAAAATCTTATGAATTTAAAACACATATTCCCATTTTTTAAATGTTTAGAAATTCAAATAATGTTAATGTTTTTATAAAAAAAAGTTGGTGTTTTCAGAATTTTTTTCTGAATTTGAAAAGAATTTCCCTTTCATATTTCGTTTGCTATTTTCTGAAAATGTACATAATTTTCAAAAAAACTTTTCAAGATTTAAAGAATTGCTCATGTTTCTTAATATATTTAGAAATTCCTTACCTTAAAATCCCCTCCACTAAAAGGATTTGAAAGAAAAAGTAGATTGAATAACTCATGGGCCTTCTCTGACGTACAATATTTTTTGAAAAGAAGAATAACCCCTGGGCTCTGCACAGGACGATGCATGCAGCCATATATTATTGAAAATCCAAAATCCAGCAGCCAAAGAAACTCGACTCGGAAATAAAACGGAAAACAAACCCTGAGGCCAAATACCTCGTGACAACAACTTCCCCAGATAGCCACTAACCATATGTTATAAGACACAACAAAGACAAAAAATACACAACTTCTAGGCTACACCTTCAAGAAGAAAACGCCGGACGTGTACAAATGATGGCGAGTCCACCACAAGGTTGAACTCTGGATGCTCATCTCCAAAGCCAAGTTTCGATCCACCACCTTCAACAAGGACACGATGCAGGTGCAACATGACATAGCCCGATCTGAGATCTTGTGTTTCCACCGAAGTGCGTAAAATTGTCGTTGAAGCCTCCTGTACCATCCACCCCATCTACCAACGCCTCGATATTCGGATACCTCTGGAGAAGACAATGGAAGATAAAGATGTCCCATACCGCCTGCCTCCCACTACAGCTGCACCACCTTCGATCCAATAACAACAGGCTAAGCATGAGCCCTCCACCAGAGCCATCGTGCGTCACCTGCCGATAGCAGGCATGATTTGACGTCTCCACATAAGAAGTTGTGTGTAACATCCTCCGGTAGCACATCCACCCGGTAGCTTCACCTGCTGACGACAGGTACTGCCTAACAACTCCGAAAGAGTCACATGTGTCACCTGCCGAGCCACATGAAACCCGATCTGTTGATGAAAGGGATGTCCCATACCGCAACCAGCCTCAAAAGGCTGTCGCCACCTCGAGATCCAGACTCCGAGCCGCCCACACGGCCCCGGTGTCCGCCACCGTTGATGAAGACGGGCCGCCGCCCTGATTTCTGGGTGCTACAGCACCCACCACCGCGTCAGCCGCAGTCGTCACCCATACGATGGCAACCGCCGCCCCAATCCCGCATCAAGCACGGTCGACGCCGAAGAAAGCTCTAGCCGCCATGCGTGCCATGCACGAGTTCAGAAACTGGATACCAAGATCCACCACCACCGGCGCCGCCACAACATCCTGCATCAAGCTCTGACGTACGATGACGTAACAAAACTCTTAAATGCCCTTGATCAATGAATAAAAAAATAGCGGATTGATTCCTTCACACACGATGAAACCGAGAAACTAAATGTTCCTTTTCCGTGTGCGTACAGGGTTTTGCATGCACATATAATTCTCACTGAATTTAAATGCATATTATTTTATCTCCCGTTGTAATGCACGAGCATATGTGCTAGTCAGTACTTAAAAAAATGGGGATGTTTGTTACAGGTGCGCGTAAATTAGTGAAAAAATAAACAAAGAAAGAAAGAAGGCATTGGTTGCCTGAAACTCAACTGTGTGTGCTCCAGCGCGCCTCAGTTTCTTATTGCCTCATCTCTAGTTCCTGTACTTTTGGATGTATCACCACCGGCGAGGTAGCGATGACAGTAAAAAAAACACTCGGTGCTTACCTGATTAGTGCGTGCGTGCGACGCGTTGACGTGAAGGCGAGCGTCTCCGTCATTCAGGCCTGCGAGCGGCCGTGGTGACCGTGTCCTCTCACCAGCTGGGCGGCGTTGTCGACGCAGGTGAATCAGTCGTCCAGCTTTGAGGCGGCGCCCTCCATGCACCAGGGCGCCCCCACTCGATTTTTTTGGCCCGCTTATGCTGGTCCAGGATACTCAGCGTTGCCCCCACTTGAAGGACGTCGACGGTGGGTGGTTGTCAGCGTGGGTGTTGTGGACAGAGCTGAAGTTGACGCGGATGCCGGTGGTTCCCGAAGAGCATGCCAGGACGTGGACGAAGTCGTTGCAGTCAGTAGAAAGTGACCTGGCCTCCAGGCAGAAGACGAAAGCGGCGACGACACGTGTGTGTGTGTGTTCGGAGGAAGCCGCAGCTCCTCCTGGCGTGTCTCCCACTGTGGTTCGCGTGGGTGATGGGCTGGTGATGGCAGGTGACTCGCGATCGCGATTCCCGAGACGATAGGATGCGCTCGCGATTAGTTTTCTAATAATTAGATACGTTCATGATTAGTTATCTAATAGGATGCGTCCGTGATTAGTTTCCTAATAATTAGATGTGTCCATGATTAATAAGATGCACGTGATTATTTTCCTAATAATAGGATGCGCCCGTGATTAGTTTCCTAATATGCATTTGTGATTAGTTTCCTAATAATTAGATGTGCCCGTGATTAGTTTTTTAATATGAGTGTCTATGATTATAGTTTCCTAATTGATTGGACGTGGACTTTCATATTTTTCTCCATGGTGAAGTACGCTCAGTCAATGTAAATTGCTAAGTGCACACAGATAACAAATTAGGTTAAGGCTAGCCGTTAGATTGAGTTTAGTGAGACTAATCATACAGTGGTAATATATCCGTGTACATTTTGTGGGGTGCACTTAGAGAAGATAATGTTTGCTCTTTTATAAGTAGTATAGATCACTGTTCAAGATATCTTCCAATATTCTGATAAATCGGCCGATTTATCGCTTATCATTGTCTGGACGATAAGATAAATTGGCCGATAAATCAGCTGATATGACGATAAATCGGCCGATATGCCGATAAACTTGCCGATTTACCCCTTATCATGTGTCGACCGATAAGTTTCCGATAAACGATATCCCCAAAATTGGTATAGATATAGAAGAGAGTTGTACTAGTCCGATTAGGAGTTGTATTCCGGTGCGTCACAACGTGTAAGTCTAGGCTTGCTACAGGTCGGTTAGGTTTAGATTGGTTGCATATATATATATATATATATATATATATATATATATATATATATATATATATATATATATATATATATATATATATGCACCTGCGTGAGTTTTATTGTACCGTAGAGAAAACAGAAAATCAATAAAGAGAAGAAGAACAAGGCACGACACGTGCCTTTGGCAAAAGTTTTTCGTGCGCGCGTTCGTCGTGATTTGATGTGATCGATCCTGAGGGTGAAGTTCCAACAATTGGTATAAGAGTAAGGTTTAGGATTTGAAGCCGCGCTTGCCCCGGGGTAGCGACCCGACTAGCGCCTCGGGGCGGGCGATATGGTCGCTGGGTGCTGCAGCGATGAGGAGGATCAGGAGATTGTCGTTTGGCGGAGCGACATGGAGGAAGACGGCGGAATGTCGTTGGCAAGGCGGTGGATGGAGATTGTTGACGGGTGCGGTGATGCGGTGCCAGCAAGTCGTCAAGATCGTCATCCAGGAGTTAGAGTCAAGGAGTCGTGCGGATTAGCATGGAGTCGTCGTCATCGTCGTCATGTCCAAGTGCTCGTCTCTATGAGGAGGAGTTGAAGATGAAGCGCATCCAAGTCGTCTATGTGTCTCGACGGGAGGGTCAAGTTCAACTATGTGGGGGCAGTAAACCAGTGAAGATGAGTCTCTTCAATGAGGTCATGTCTCTACATGAGGCTGGAGTGCATGATGTAGTGCACGGAGTGGTGTGATCCACAAGGAGCCGGCATGTATCTCGCTAGGGTGGATGGTGTAGTCCACCGGGTGGTGTTTTCCACAGGTTACTAGCGAGGCTTAGTCCAAGGCATATTTGAGGTGGTTCGTAAATTCGCCAAGTCAAGATTGATGAGAGATTGTTGGTAGCAATCAAGACCGTTAATTTGTCTTATCGTGGTGCGAGCGGATGAGTTAACAAGGGATGAATCATCAACGAGCTAAGACCGAAGAAGCACGAAGACAAAGTGTCAAGATTAGAAAAAGATTGTTAGAGTAATCTTGATTGATTAGTTGTGTCCTACATGTCCTAATTGGAGTTAGCTTGTCATACGTGTGTGCTAGCTGTATCAGGTGCTAGTTTGTACGAGTGCTAGTAGATTTAGGTTTAAACGATAAGAGAGTTGTACTAGTCCGGTTAGGAGTTGTATTCTGGTGCGTCACAACATGTAAGTCTAGGCTTGCTACAGGTCGATTAGGTTTAGATTGGCTGCATATATATATATATATATATATATATATATATATATATATATATATATATATATATATATATATATATATATATATATATATATGTAGCACTTGTGTGAGTTTTATTGTACTGTAGAGAAAACAGAAAATCAATAAAAAGAAGAAGAACAAGGCATGATACGTGTCTTTGTAAAAGTTTTTCGTGCGCGTGTTCGTCGTGATTTGATGGATCGATCTTGAGGGTGAAGTTCCAACACGGACGTCTGCAGTTATGCGGTCGTCTCTTCCAGCGAACAGGTCTGATCCACCACTACTTCGACACCACTGGGCCTAATGACTAACTCGACGCCTCCTTGCGCCCGCGGCTCCAAAGCGATTACGTCGACACCGGCCACCCCGACTCGACATCGACCACGGCGACCCTCGTACTGCTACCTCGACCACAGCTACACCACCCTACTTTATCGAATGCACGCTACAACAGTTGAAACAAGAGTTTAGCCCAGTGCAAACTCAAGGCTGTGTTTTTCAAATATTGATTATAGTAAAATATGGAATGGCATGGTGTATTCGGTATACCTGCACAAATTCTCCCTTGGTGTCACAGATGTAGCGGTACAGCTTGCCATTGCAAACACGGCTCATCTGAGCTGATGTGAATCCACTCGATATGGCCCTTCAGATTGTACTCGTCAATGAGCCTGTGCAGTACATCCTCTTGAGCTCAAGCCTGCTCCTCCCTAGTCCGAGTCCCTATCCTTGGCATGGTCACCACACACCAACAACAATCACAGGGCATGCATCCCCTTCTAGTCCGTGTGATACTCACAATTTTTTTTATGAGCTAACGTAGCATGTTACTGAATGGCGCAGTCAGAAAAACGTTTGCCACAAATAAATCCGGTTCCTCTCTACATAACATGAGGCCTAAACAACCATTACAACGTTCAGACGGCATTAGTACTCGGAGTTTGGCCCTCAATCTTGGAATCTACAACCAAAGATCATTCAGTGACCGTACAGATATTCTGGAGCATCAACAAAAGTTGTTCAGTGACCGTACTTCGTTGCCTGAAGACTCTTACGTTGGAGTGGCATACTTGTAGTGATGCCGTCTTCTTTCACTAGAAAGGAACGATAAAAACAGCTGCATCAACCATGTCCCCGGCTTCATGGCAGTAAACTTCAGTTTTTTTTCGAAAAGAAGAATTACCTCTGGCTTATGCATCGAGCGACACATACAACTGTAGAAGACTATAGGATGCAACTCAATTGTATTTCATTGGAGTCGGTTACATTATATACAAGAGGTGTCTTGCGTGACAAGCCAACTAACTCTACAATATCTCTAGAGATCAATCTATACAAGGCTAGAGATAAGAGGAGAATCAGTCGGAAATGAATACAAGGATATCACGTTTCAACACCCCCCCGCAGTCGAAGCGTCGGCGTCGGCGTCGGCGATGCAAAGACTGGAATGGAACTCCTGGAATGCAGCGGTAGGCAATCCCTTGGTCATGATATTGGCAAACTGTTGGGTGGTCGGTACATGAAGTACACGGAGCTGACCCAACTGAACCTTCTCACGGACAAAGTGAACATCGAGCTCGATGTGTTTAGTGCGCTTGTGCTGCACCGGATTAGCCGCGAGATAGGTGGCCGATACGTTATCACAGAAGACCACAGTAGCCTTCGGAAGAGAAATCCGAAGCTCACCAAGAAGATGACGAAGCCAACAAGTCTCTGCAACAACATTGGCGACAGCACGGTACTCAGCCTCAGCACTCGAACGGGAAACAGTGGGCTGCCGTTTAGAGGACCAAGAGACCAAGGAGTCACCGAAGAAGACACAATATCCAGACGTGGAACGACGAGTGTCTGGACAGCCAGCCCAATCCGCGTCAGTATAAGCGAGGAGCTCAGTCGAGGCGGATGCACGGAGACGAAGACCGTAGGTCGGAGTGCCACGAATATACCGAAGAATGCGCTTGACCAAAGACCAGTGGACATCACGAGGCGAGTGCATATGCAGGCAAACTTGCTGGACTGCGAACTGAATGTCTGGTCTGGTGAGCGTGAGGTACTGAAGGGCGCCCACAATACTGCGATAAAGAGCAGCGTCGATGGCAGGCTGGCTGGCGGAGGCTGAGAGCTTCGGCTTGGCCTCAGCAGGTGTGGCGGCTGGTTTGCAGTCAGTCATGCCGGCACGGTCCAGAAGATCAAGAGCATACTGTCCCTGATGCAGAAAGAACCCAGTGTCATCACATCGCACATTAATGCCGAGGAAGAAGTGCAATGCGCCGAGATCCTTCAGTCGAAACTCAGAACCGAGGCGACCAATGATGTCGCGAAGAAGATCCGTGCGGGAGGCAGTGATGACAATATCATCAACATAGAGTAGAAGCATAGCCACATGATCAGCCCGATGCAGCACGAACAGGGACGTGTTAGATGTAGTGCTGCGAAACCCAAGAAGACCAAGGAATCCGGCGATGCGCTGGTACCAAGCGCGCGGAGCCTGTTTGAGGCCATATAAGGACCGGGACAACAGACAAATATCATCCGGCCGTTGAGGGTCAACGGACCCAGTCGGCTGCTGACAGAGGACTCGCTCCTGAAGATGGCCATACAGAAAAGCATTGTTGATGTCGAGCTGATGGACGGGCCAGTGACGAGAAGCAGCCAGCTGAAGCACCACATGAATCGTGGCGGGTTTGACGACCGGAGAAAAAGTCTCAGAGAAGTCAACGCCAGCACGTTGTGCAAATCCTTGGACAACCCAGCGAGCCTTGTACCGATCCAGTGAGCCATCCGGCTAGAGTTTGTGACGAAAAACCCACTTGCCCGAGATGATGTTGGCTCCAGGAGGACGAGGAACAAGGGTCCAGGTCCGGTTGGCGACGAGAGCATCGTACTCAGCTCGCATAGCGGCGGTCCAATGCGGATCACTCAACGCAGAACGCACCGATCGCGGAACCGGAGAGAGGGTCGTGACGCTGAGGTTGTGGTAGCGCGGGTTCGGCTGGTGCACACCGGCCTTGGCACGCGTCACCATATGATGGTGAGGTGGCGGAGGAGGTGGGCGTGGACCGCGACGCCGAGGCACCACAGCGACCGGCTCAAATGACGAAGAAGAAGCCGGCGCTGTGACGGGTGTCAAGGGCCCGGCCGATGGGGCCGAGAGGGTCGGCTCCTCCAGAGCCGACAGGGAGCCGGAGTGCGCACGCTCGGTCGGCGATGTGGGCGTAGAGGAGCCCGAAGAGCCCGGCTCCGCCTGAGCCGACGAGGCCCCTGATGGTCCGGCTGGGGTGGCGCCCGACTCCACCAGAGTCGGGGGGCAACGACCCAACGAGGCCGGGGGGACGGGCTCCTCCAGAGCCAAGAGGCGGGGGCCCGGCGTGGCCAGGGAGGCCGACTCCTCCCGAGTCGGCAGAAGGAACGCCGAGGGCTGCGAGGCAGCACGCGACGAAGGCGCAGCCGCGCCCGAACGGCGAGGCGGTGGGAGCGCAAGGGCTCCACGAGGCCTGCGAGGAGAGGCGTCCAGAGGTGGCGAGGGACACGATGCAGCCTGCTGAAACGGAAAAACAACCTCATCAAAATACACGTGCCGAGACACGATCACACGATGGGACTCCGGGTCGTAGCAACGGAAACCTTTGGTGTTTGGTTGGTAGCCAAGAAAAACAGAAGCGATAGAGCGAGGCGCAAGCTTGTGCGGTGTCGTGGCGGTGATATTGGGATAACAAAGGCAACCGAAAACATGAAGATCATCGTATGACGGAGGTGACCCAAATAAGAGGTGATGAGGGGTGTAGTTCCACCGAGGTTTGCAAGGCCGGATGTTAAGGAGAAGGGTAGCTGTGGCGAGGGCATCGGGCCAAAACCTCGCCGGCATGTGTGCGTGGAAGAGCAAGGCGCGAACACTCTCGTTAAGAGTGCGGAGAACACGTTCGGCACGACCATTTTGCTGAGATGTGTATGGACATGTGAGACGAAAATTTGTGCCATGAGAGGATAAAAGAGTGCGAATGGCGAGGTTATCAAATTCCTTTCCGTTGTCGGTTTGGAGGTGAGAAATGGTGCGGTGAAAGTGGGTGGCAACATAGGCGTAAAAGGCATGAAGAGAGGAAGCGACGTCGGATTTGCGGCGCAACGGAAAGGTCCAAGTAAAGTGAGAAAAATCATCCAAAATGACAAGGTAATATGATAAACCCGAATTGCTAGGCACGGGAGATGTCCACACATCACAATGAATAACATCAAAAGGGAAAGTAGCAATGGATGATGAAGTTGAAAACGGCAAACGAACGTGTTTTCCTATGCGACGGGCATGACAAGTGTGTGCTGCCGATTTATTACATGAAAAGGGAAAAGTCTGCAAAATTTTATGAAGAGCGTCGGCGCCGGGATGGCCAAGGCGAGCATGCCAGAGAGACACATCGGCGTGGAGGGCGACGGGACCACTGCTTGTCGTTTGGCCACACGGGTAAAGATCGCCGGGGGAGTCACATCGGTGCAGAACCTTCCGGGAGTGGGCATCCTTGACAGAAAAACCATGTTTGTCAAACTCAACAGTAACAGGATGTTCACGAGTAAGAGTGCGGACAGAACATAAATTTTTGATTAAGGATGGAGACACAAGTACGTTATGGAGAGGGAGGGAAGATGATGAGAGAGGGAGGGAGGATGCACCGTGGTGGGTGATGGGAAGAGTGGATCCATCACCGACGACGATGCGAGAAGACAGAGGGTACGGGGAGACACGAGAGAGGATACCGGGGTTGGATGCCATATGAGCAGCGGCGCCTGTGTCCATGTACCAGTCCCCGCCGCCAGAGTAGTTGCTTGGGGAAGGGGCGGCGTGGAGGGCGGCTAGGAGCGCCGGGTCGTAGGTGTAGCCGGTCGGTGCAGCGCCGTAGGAGGATGACGAAGCAGCACCGGGAGCCATGGCCCCGGTGTACGCCGAAGAACCGCCGAGTCCGGGACCTCCGGGCGCGGCCAGGAGAGCCTGATGAAGACCCGGGCGAGGGCCAAGTATGCCCGGAGCGGGTGCCCGCGGAAGGGGCATCGAGTAGGCGTGCACCACTCCCGTCCAGGGGTTGTACCCCGTGAGCCAGGGCGGGGGCGCCGCGGCCTGAGCAGGAGCGGGCGGGGCCGCCTGGCGGGGCTGGGTGCCGCCGTTGCAGCCGCGGCCGTCGCGACCTCCCCGCCTCTTCTGGCGGCCCTGGTCAGGGGCGGCGGGCGGTGGTGGAGCCGCGGCGCGAGGAGGCTGCGGGAGGGCGGGGATGCCCTTGGTGGTGCCGGCGTGGAGGGCGGCGAGAGGAGCTTGCCGCGCCGCGTGATGAAGGCGCTTTTCCTCCATGCGAAGGTACGTGACCGCCTTGGCGTACGTCGGCGTGAGGAGGGAGAGGTTGGCGGCGGACTGGCCGAGGTCGGGGTGGAGGCCGCGAAGGAGGTTGGTGAGGAGGACGGAGTCGTCGATGTTCATGCCGACATCGCGGAGTTCGTCTGCAAGAACCTTCATCCGCGTGCAGTACTCGTCGATCGAAAGATCGTTTTGCTGCATGGTGAAAAAATCACCTTGGAGGAAGACACGGCGTTGGAGTTGATTGTCGAGGAAGAGATCGCACAGCCGTGTCCACATGGTGTACGCCGACGGATCGCGGGAGTTCACCATGTTGAAGAGGCCAGGAGAGATGGTGAGGAAGAGCCACTTGACGATGCAGGCGTCCACAGCGAGCCACTCGTCGTCGTCCTTCATGTCGGTGTAGTCGACGCTCCCGTCAACGTGCTCGATGAGACGGTAGGAGCGGAACAATAGCGCAAAGTACGTGCGCCATGCGTTGTAGGACGGCGAGTCGAGGTCTAGGATGACCGGAACATGGTCCTTGATGTGGATCTCGTTGAGGCGATCGGAGGCGAACGTGGTGCCGGAGAAGGAACCGGCATCGGAGGCAGAGGGTTTGGCCATGGAGATGGTTGGGGTTTTTGGGTGAGAGGGGTAGAGCGGCGGTGGCTACAGGAGGTACAGAGGAGCGGTGGCGGCGATTAGGGTTTTGGGAGGGAGAGGTGGCGGCAGGAGGAGAGGGTGCGGCGGGAGTAGAGGCTGCGGTGGCGGCGAGTGCTAGGCGCGGCGGCGGCGGCAGGAGGAGTGGGCGCGGCGGCGGCTAGGGCTAGGCGCGGCGGCGGCGGCAGGAGGAGTTGGCGCGGCGGCGGCTAGGGCTAGGCGCGGCGGCGACGGGTTGCGGAAGCGATAGGATCACGGTAAAACCGATACCATGTAGAAGACTATAGGATGCAACTCAATTGTATTCCATCGAAGTCGGTTACATTATATACAAGAGGTGTCTTGCGTGACAAGCCAACTAACTCTACAATATCTCTAGAGATCAATCTATACAAGGCTAGAGATAAGAGGAGAATCAGTCGGAAATAAATACAAGGATATCACGTTTCAACAACAACCAACTTTATGCTTATTCAATAAGGCCTTACAAAATAAATACATAGATTAACCTAAAGCCACCTTCCTGACAAAAATTGTCGTCCTACCTACAAGATTGATGATGTGCCCTGACCTCACACCACGCGCACTAAAAAATCTGGTGGCCTCACCAAGCCGTCCGCTGGCTAGCCAGGAGCACCAACCGGTCGAGCAGACCCTCAGCATGCACCAACCGGTCTAGTAAACCCTTCTTCTGTAGTAAACTACGTGCTCGTTACATGGTTGTTGCTTTTCCTAATACCTCCCACTCACAGCGTCTTCGATGCAGTCCTTACACTGGCTGTCCTGTTTCACATGCAGTACGAAATAAACTTTGAGTTGACTTGTGCACTAGCGCTACTAATCCACTATACTCATTGCAAAGAAAATAATCTGTATATTAGCCACCTTTCCTCACTCTCGATTCTGAAGCTTTATTTGAGATCTTCAAGAGTGTCCCTTCCCTCCCATTTATAAACAAGAATAACTTATCAACTTTATTTCCATTTATTACTATGAAATAATACGATGCAAAGGCTGCAACAACATATAACTGGCATTTGTGTGCGCAGGGCAACCATCGATGAGATGTTGATATAGTAGTCACCGGAAGCGAGGTGATCGTGTTTTGTCTTCCAGCGGAATCTCCTCTTGGTGGCTAGTTTTGTGTGACTGGGCTGGTAGAGAACACAACATCTCGTCTTTTGGCTTGATTAGGCAGCAACGGCGTCTCCTTTGCTTCTTCTTCATGGGTGATTGCCCCAGGTTTGCCTTTGGTTAGACAACAAAATGGGCATGAGAGCGGACAATTCCTTCTTAAAGGTATTGTCTTGGAGTTTTGCGCCCTTTGAGGGGCACACATCGCTCAAACGATACATTATGGTCCAGGGTCATACGGTTCAAGGAGGTGTTACCACAAGGTAGGCCCAATGGGTATGGTCTCGGGTTTTCCTTTCTTTTATTCGGCATTAATGCTTGGCATTGTTTGATATTGTCTCCAGTAATTAATGTTTTTCAGTAGTGTGCATTAATCGATGTAGAGGCCAAGAATTATCCTCCTTTTTGAAAAGAATGCGATGGTCATGAACCAATCCACTGATTGAGGGAGATGTGAACTAGCAAAGGGCGCAACACACCAAGAAAACACCCACATCAAAAAGGAATCGCCTCTTGGATGCCGTTGTTGACTAGGGGCTCTCACCCCAAAGTTGATCTTCGCATCAACACCTTCAATAAGATAACTATGTGCAGACGGTGATGCTACTTGATCAAGAAGAAGGCTAAATCAATCATTTGCACCCTAAGATAATACAACCGCGAAGTGTGTGCCATAGTCTCTCTCCATCCACCACTCTACCAGTCTTCTCACACACAACAAGCCAGACAAAGTAGAAATCATCAAAGTGAAGATGTCATCGCATAGGTTCCGATTCTGCCACTCCACCATCTCGTTGATAGTTATTGTGTGCACAAAGACAACGTGTATAGCAGCCAACACTAGATGTACCATCCAGATACAAAGGACAAATCACTGTAAAAGTTAGATTAACTTAAGCATCAGTTTAATATAGTATTTTGGTAGTTGATATCCGTTTATTAATTTATGTACCCTTTGCGTTTGTTAAGAGCCTCCCCTTGATGAGTTTTCTTTCGCTAGAAGTTTGAAGAATGACCTCCATTCTCTCTAGGCTTTTAAAGAGCAGCTACCGAGAGAAGTTGTGCATTTGAATTCTCGTATTCCGGCAACCATGACTGCAACCAAGGTTGCCAATTCGGAAGACAAATTGTGTCTCTACAATTACTTAATTGCTTGACACATGGACTATAACTGAACCGATTCTACGTGGGAGGAGGGAAAGGAATTGTACCATAGTGTCAACACACATTGGAGTCACTCGGGGAAACACGACCATGCATGACCCACAATTACTCGCAAAGTGTGAGATACTGACATAATAGTAATGATAGACTACTCAAATCAATAAGGGATTCCTTCTTTTTTGGAGTCCATTCACAAAGAACCTTAAAGTTAAGCGTGTTTGGCTTGGAGCGATTTGAGGATGGGTGACCGACTGACAAGTTGGTCCCGAGTGCCCACGAGTGAGCATAAAGTGAGCAAGAAAGACTAGTGTCAGTTTTTTTTAGAAAAGGAGGATGACCCCCGGCCTCTGTATCTGGGCGATGCATACAGCCACTTTATTAATTATTCTTACAAGACCTTATAAAGCCAAACAACATCAAGACTAAAGCCACCGTCTAAGGAACAACTGTTGCTACACCTATTCAATTGATGAAGGGGCGCAGATAGTCTGAGCCTAATACCAAACAGATATCGCAGCCAAACCTAAACATCTAAGACCTGAGGTCCCAACCAGGACGTCTGCCTGGTATGGAGCACCTACCAGTCCGGCGCACTCCTCAACCAGGACGCCTGCCGGGTATGAGGCCGTCGCAGCCACCTGCCACCAATCCATCTCCAGAGCTGTACTGTTGCATGTACCGTGCCAGGTCTCTCTGCCATCGACGCCACCACAACGCCCGACAACGTCGTCCTCCTGCGCGAGTCCATCCTCCCACAGCGAACTCCGAATCCGCACTGCGCCAAGCCGTCAAGATCCCTCGCCATCAATGTGTAGGATGAATCACCGCTCCACCAAAGAATCCGTCCTCGGGTCCCTCGATCACATGTGTACCTCCAAGAATGACGCCCCCAAGGGAGGAACGACACCAGAGCGCCACCGTCATCCGATCATCCGATTTAGGGTTTCCCCCGGAGGTAGCAAAGAGTGGCCTTGAACTTCTCCACGGCGATGCCTTCAAGAAGGGAACGACGCAGATAGCGCCGCCACCGCCTACCTTAACAGACGCCGAAAGCAAGTTTTCACCCAGATCAGTTCGAAGGGATCCAACTCTCGTGCACGGGCCACCGTCACCACTAGCACCACCAGGCAGAACCCTGGAGCACCGGCAGATCAGCGAGCCGCCGGCACCACCGCATCTAGATCGCCGCTCACGCCGGGCCACCGCCATCCCCGCGCCGTCCGGGTCAGAGACGGAGCCGTCGACCGCGCACAGGGACCACCACCGCCTGCACACGCCGGAGCACCGTCGAGAGCCCAGCGCCCGCCACCGCTTGCCGAGGGCCTCGCCGCGCGCCCCGAGCGGACTCCCATGCACACCAGGGTAAACCGCGAGCGTGAGCCCTGCCGTCGCCCCCAAGCCCGCGCCGGCGCGCCCCACCTCCAGCACGCCGCCAACAGCCGCCGCGATCCAGCCACGCCAGATCCAGCGAGTCATGGGAGAAGAGATCCCGCCGCCGCCGACGTCGACCGGGCTTTGCCCGATGGCGCGCCCCGGTGGCGGCGAGAAGGAGAGATCGGGGACGGGACGAGGACGCGACGACGCTAGGGTTCCCCCCGGTCGCCGCGCAGGGGCGACACGGTAGGAGTCGGGACCGCAAGTAATTGCCTAGATCTTGTCGAAGACCACTAGTGTTAGTTTGTCCCAGTCTAGATCCCGCCAGACATAATGTCTAGGACCGGTGGTTGTGGCCGGGCGTTACAATTGGTATCAGAGTCGACTCTCATGGTAACACCGGCGTGTGTAGCTCAGGTGCACGGGCATGTGGCGCATGGGGCGTGTGGCCCGTCATGGCACACGACATGACACATGTGAGACTGGATACACAAAGGTGTGCCAAGAGGGAACGTTCCTATGGGCCGACGAGAACATCAGTTCCTTTGAGTGAGGGTGTATGTGAAATCCTGACTTAATAGAAATGGTCGACTACACATATCAATAAGAAACTCCTTTTTTTGGAGCTCATTCGCAAAGAACTTCAAAGTTAAGTGTGCTTGGCTTGAAGAAATTTAAAAATGGATGTCCGACTGGGAAGTTGGTCCCGGGTGCGCACGAGTGTGGACAAAGTGCGCTGAAAAAACTAGTGTTGATTTATGGGGCCATTATAGATCCTGACAGGCACAATTGCCTAATTGTTTGCCAAGTTATGGTTGAATTATCAAACAGGTTAAGGGGTGACTTCCCTAGTGAGATGAAACCACGAAAATTGTATATTTCTTTTTGCAGATTCATAAAAATATCTATTTTGGGTGGAGCCTCCTCACCACCAAGAATGCCTGCTATTCTGTGTTTTTCACCCAAACAGTGATCCCAATCTCGCCCACATCTGGGAATCCAATGGGCCTACACGAATCAAGATCTTTGGATGGCTCCTGCACATGGCCTGCCTCAACACACGTCAAAAAATCAAAAATTAAACTATCATTAATGGCGACATGATTCCCTCTCTAAACCAACACCAAAGAATCTTGAAATCGCCTATTCTTCGAATGCAGCTTCGCTCAAAGTATTTGGCAAAACTTCACCTCCACAACTGCATACCAGCCCATTGGTCATCTCTAGGGTTTATCAACGACCCCTCAACTACCACACATGCTTAGACCATTCCTCACGCTCACAGTTATTTGGAAAATCTGAGACTGAACCTTGGCACAGTTATATAGGCCGCCGTTGGTGATTTTCATATTATGGTGAAATACCTTGACTAGTAGAAAAATGGCCATTTGTCCTGGTTCGTAAGGGCCTTCTGTCCCGGTTTACGAACCGGGACTAAAAGGTCGTTACTAATGCCTTTGGCCTTTAGTCCCGGTTCTTACACGAACCGGGACAGATGGGCCTCCACGTGGCCGCTGCTGCCAGCTCAGGCAGGGGGGACTTTGGTCCCGGTTGGTGACACCAACCAGGACCAAAAGGCGAGCTGAGGTTTTTTTAAAGGGGCTGGTTTAGGGGTTTTGAGGATTAATTTAGGTTGTTATTAGCTAGCTAATAGAGAGAAGTGTCCTCTCTTATATCTCCGTGCTTGGTTTACCAACGCTACTGCTATGCCTGAACATGGCTTAGATTGAAGTGAAGGCAACATGTGGTGCATGTCAAAAGTAATACTAATCCTAACTTGATCAAGTTTGGATTGTACTACTTTCGACATGCACCACATGCATGTTGCCTTCACTTCAATCCAATCCATGTGCATTTCACCCGCTGATATATAATAACTCTTCATGCTCGCATCATGCATCATCATATATAGGCCCTGTTTGGTTCAGCTTTTATCGACGGATTTCGCTGCCGCGCAGCAGAATCTGAACCAAAGGGCGAACCCAGCAAAATCCGATTCCAGAAATTCGCTGCCAAAATCTGAACCAAAACCGGAAGCAGCCCAGGACGTGCTTTCCAAAATCTGATTCCGCCGCGGGTCAAAATCTAAAGAAGTTGTATCAGCTGGTTTGCCAAATGACCTACATCTTTTTCAGATCAGATTTTTCACAGTTATTTTTCCACATCAGATTTTTCACATCTGCTTTTAGAAATCCACAGCCGAACCAAACAGGGCCATAATAACAAGTCTACTAATCATCATCATACAGCTTCTACTCGTTATTAATAACAAGTCATACGATCATCATCCTCATAGTCATCGAACCAACCCTACTTAATTGTTCTTAGCACATGATCATTAGTATTAGGTAGGACCTAAATACCCTCTTCAAGGTAAAATGGCATAAAACAATATAGAGCCTGACTCTCCATTATGGAGAATGGAGATCATCCTGTCTCCAATTCTTGCGCTTCGCTTCCTGTTGCTTCCAAGAACCTCCTTACGTCCGTCCATACATTTTTTCCATCCTTTGATTTGCATGTCTCCATTTCTTTTATAAATCTGGTATGACAGTTGAGATTCATAGGATGACCTGGCTGTATGTTCAAAACATTAAGGCTACCTTTCTGATACATCAAATGAGGCACACAATTCTCTGGGATTATCTGTTGAAAAGCATAGTAATAACTTCATAGTTAGCAATGATGTACTAGTTTTAGAAGTATGCAACAGATGCACGGATGTCGTAATAGTAAAAAATCTTACCAGGGTATCTCCATGGTAGTTACCGTAGTTCAACACATGCACTAGTGGCACGTATTGACCATAATGTTGAGGAGTTTGATTATAGATATTGTAATTCTCAATATTAGTACAAAATCCGACCAGATGATTTTTCTCCTTGTAAGTTAATTCGGAGCCATTAGTGTAGTGGGTTTTGTCTACCATCTCCCGCACATTCTTTGAAGAATGAGAATAAGCTATCAATAAAAATAAGGTATCAATGAAAATAAGCTGTCAGCTATTTTGAAATAAACAATATAAATTAGCTAATAACTATGTTTGAGAAACTCACATAGCGGTAGAACTGGAGGCGTATCAACAAGGACCCAAATGTCCATATTGTCTTGCTCGATTTCAGGATCACCTAGATCCATGGTGACAAGCATACCCTCATCAAAACCATACATCTTGCAAAGTGCTTCCCATTTTTTGCAACCAAAATGGGTTACGCTCTCAGAATTGTACAGCTTTACTTCAAAATCCACACCATGATGGGTCCTTAGGTGAATTTTCTTTGTTTCGAAACTTTCATGGTCTTCAAAACCCATCCTCTCCAAGACATAGCGTCTTGCATGGCATGGGATAAGCTACTCGAATTGTAAAAGATGAAAATTACACGTTGAAATAGTTGAAGTCATACTTAATTACGAAAAAAACACTTGTCATCGTTGCGTACCATTTCAACATCGAAGGTATCCTCGAGCTTAATGCTGAAGCACCGATCATCGTCCAGGTGAGGCTTGTCGCACAGACCTCGATCGTCGTGGCACCAGCTGCACTCCTCCGAGAGACTTTCGTCGTCTGATGACGACATTTCCTACATTCATAATTCAAAGATTAAACTTGTACAATTAAATATATGTACTACAAAAACTAAATTAGATCATTATTATTCGTCATGGGTTGACTATCGGTCTGTCGAGTCTTTCCTTGAAAACTCTCAGCTCACATGGTGTATATATTCGACTCTCGGTGATGGTCGCTCCTCCCTTTGTCCCAGAGTGCATTACACCAAAATGTCTAGCACACGGGAACGAAGGAGAAACGACCCCCACGACAACAGTCGGGATTCTTCGTCCTCTCATATATGTATGGTGGAACTCTCCCTCACTGATTCCTCTCTAACATTTGCGACCGTCGGTGATGGTAGCTCCTCCTTTCGTTCTCGAGTGCATTACACCAAATTGTCTATCACACGGGAACGAAGGAGAAGCTACCCCCATGACAAAAATCGGGATTCTTCGTCCTCTCATATATGGTGGAGACTCGACAGACTTAAAGTCAACCCAAAATATCGTTTAATTATCTTTCTAAAAAGGACATATCGTCCTCTCATATATAGGACTCATATTGACATGGAGATTTGGCTGGTCTCACCTCGAGGTAAGAGGGGGTCGGTGACGGGGACGACGGCGGGGATGATGGAGGGGCTCCTAGATTTCCGCAATAACATAAACCCTATAAGATATCAACCAATCAAATGCACACGCCTTGCATAGTGCTATGCAATTTTAGCATTCAAAGTAGGAGTATTTTTCCAATTTGAGCATTCAATAAGCAAAACCAAATCGTAAAATAAAGTAGTATTCAAATTAGCATGCATTCAATTATAAGCAAAACCACATCATCTCTTGCGTCCGTACATCGTCGAATATTATCACTAATACACCTCGAATACTATCATACACATAGCATCACTAATACAGCTAGAACCGTAGTGCCCGACGGGTATCGGCGCGGGGGGTGGACACCCAAAGAGAAGGAACCATCACAGGATCACTCCAGTGAGATCCCTGAAGAACCTGCCAGGTATTGTCGAACCTGCCCTCCAACGCAACCATGTAGCGACAGACGTGCTCGTCCTCCTCACTGACACGGTGACGTACCATCTCCGTGGTGTCCGGAAGCCTCGCCACCGTCACTGGCCCACACGACCACCACCAAACAATGATCGGGTCAACGACGGGATGGCTCCTCACCAACCTACGCCCCCCCAGAAGGTAGCACCTCCCAATACCAGCCCGGCGGAGACCAGTCCCGGACATGGCCCCTCTGATCAAGCCGGCCTCCTCCGCCGAGACGACGACGAGGATGCGGGATAGACATCGTCGACGTCGATGCAGGAATAATTGCTTGAACTAAAAAAATAAACTAGTTCTATTAATTTTCTTGCTAAATATAAACCACTTCTATAGTAAAATAAAGTAGTTTTATTAAATCAACTAGTTCAACTACTAAGCACTTACTATAAATAAAATAAAGTAGTACTTACTAAAAATAAACTACTTCTATAGTAAAATAAAGTAGTTTTATTAAATCAACTAGTTCAACTACTTAGCACTTACTATAAATAAAATAAACTAGTACTTATTAAAAATAAACTACATCTATATATAGTAAAATAAAATAGTTTTATTAAATCAACTACTTCAACTACTAAGCACTTACTATAAATAAAATAAAGTAGTACTTACTAAAAGTAAACTACTTCTATATATAGTAAAATAAAGTAGTTTTATTAAATCAACTAGTTCAACTACTGAGCCCCTCGACCCTCGACCCCTCGACGACCCACGAACCCTCGGCCCCTCGACGACCCTCGACCCCTCGACCCTCGAACCCTTGGCCCTGGACCCCTCGACGACCCTTGCTTGACCCCTCGGTGACCCTTGACCGCTCGGCGATCGAAGAAAAAAAATAAGAAAAAAAGAGGAGAAGAAGAAAGGAATAGAGGAGAAGAACTCCTCTATTCCTTTTTTCTTCTCCTCTTTTCCCCCCTCTTTTTCCTCTTCTTAATTATTTTTTTTGACATCCCCCCTCATGTCATGTCCGACGCCCCCCTCATCACATGTCCGACCCTTATTTTTTTTCCTCTCCTTCCTTTTCTTCTTCTTCCTTCTTCCTTCTTCCTAAAAGTAGAACAAACCTAAAATGCACTAAATCAACTAACCTAAAATGCACTAACCTAAAATCGATATCTACTAATTACGACCTAAATAATACATATATGAACAAAACAATTCATCATTCATCTCATTATGTACATCCATGCATACATATGAACAAAAAACATCATATATATCATCATCTATGAACAAAAAAAGCATAATATAAACAACAACAAAAACTTGTATGAACAAAACAGAGAGGAAAAGGGGGCCAGCCGCCGGACCGAACGGGGAGGGGGGTGCGCACCGTCGGGGTAGGCACAGTCACGGGGCGACGCGTTGACGGCGAGCTCGGGGCAGGGCGCGCAGGGGCGCGGCGGCGCCGCCGACACGGCGAGCTCGGGGCAGGGAAGGGGCGAGGGCGTCGACGGCAAGCACTGGCAGGGGGAGGCGGCGGCGCGTCGACGGCGAGCTCAGGGCAGGGCGACGGCAACGGCGTCTTGCAGCCTGGCGGCGTCCTGTCCGCCCGCGTCGTCGGGGGCGAACTGCAAGATGCAATCCAAAATTTTCACAAGTCTGCCTTATATACATGAAGCTTTAGTCCTGGTTCTTAGCACCAACCGAGACCAATGAACCCCTTTGGAACCAGTTGGTGCCACCAACCGGGACCAGAGGCCTCTTTCCATCAGCCCAAAGGGCGGGAAACAGAGACCTTTGGTCCCGGTTGGTGCCACAGACCGGTACCAAAGAGGGTCATTGGTCTCGGTTGGTGCTAAGAACCGGTACCAATGCCGCCCATTAGTCCCGGTTGGGGGCACAAACCGGGACCAAAGGTTGTGTGCTGGAACTGGCGCGGTGCGGTGCTATGTTTAGTCCCACTTCGCTAGCCGAGAGGGGCTCGGAGTGGTTTATAAGCCCTGCCAACCCGACCACTTCCAGCTCCTCTCTACTGCAGGCTTATAGGCCTAAATCTAGTCTTTGTGCTTGTGGGCCTATTGGGCCTACTGCGGGCCTGCATCCTGGCCCTAGTAGTGGGTTTCTAGTCGTATGCAAGCCGTGGTGGCCCAGTAGGTGGCACTTTTTTTATTTTTTTTTCAGTTTTTTTACTTTCTTTTTTGTTTTATTTATTTTATTTTATTTCTACTTACAGCAAAATACTTACTAGTTTTTAAGTTATTCTTTTTGGTTTTAGGTAATAAAAATTATAAACTTTCTGTTAGTGCCATTAATTTTTCCAGTTTTTTTGATTTCTTTTTTGTTTTATTTATTTTATTAAAGTTTATTTATTTATTTTTCATGCATTTACTGATTTTATTTATGTTATTGAAGTTTATTTTATTTTGTTTCTACATATATATTTTATTTTATTTTGTTTTGTTTTGGTTCTACTTAATAAAAATTGAAAAGCATTTCAAATGAACTCTGAAAAGGTTGAAAGTTGGCATGGTATCATCATTTCATCCACATAGCATGTGCAAGAAAGTTGAGAGAGTTGCGGCAAAAACTGGATGCACTTCGAAGTATCAGGATTTCATACGGAAACTCGTCTGAAAGGGATTTCATTTTTTAAAACTTATTTGAACTCCTGAATTTTTGTGTGTTCAAAATGCACCATCCAAAGCCACATCATCAATTTTCAACCCTTTCTGACTTCATTTGTTATTTTTCATGCATTTACTGATTATTTTGAGCTATAAGACCCTGAAATTGAAAAGCATTTCAAATGAACTCTGAAAATGTTGAAAGTTGGCATGCTATCATCATTTCATCCACATAGCATGTGCAAGAAAGTTGAGAGGGTTATGGTAAAAACTGGATGCACTTCGTGTACAAAACGGACAATCTCTTTCGAAGTATCAGGATTTCATACGGAAACTCGTTTGTTACAAAGGGATTTCATTTTTTAAACTTATTTGAACTCCTGACTTTTTGTGTGTTGAAAATGCACCATTCAAAGCCACATCATAAATTTTCAACCCTTTTTGACTTCATTTGTTATTTTTCATGCATTTACTGATTATTTTGAGCTATACGACCCTGAAATTGAAAAGCATTTCAAATGAACTCTGAAAATGTTGAAAGTTGGCATGGTATCATCATTTCATCCACATAGCATGTGCAAGAAAGTTGAGAGGGTTACGGCAAAAACTGGATGCACTTCATGTACAAAACGGACAATCTCTTTCGAAGTATCAGGATTTCATATGGAAACTCGTTTGTTACAACAGGCATTTCAAATGAACTGCGAAAAGGTTGAAAGTTGGCATGGTATCATCATAATAGTTGTGGAGAGAAATTCTTCACTTTTTCTTCGCTTGTGTCGTTTGCTTATTGCGCCGTAACCATGGATAATCTTCATCGTTTATTAGGATGCTTGGGTCAGCCTTGACTTTGAAGGGAGGAATTTCATGAAACTTTTCATAATCTTCGGACATGTCTGTCTTGCCCTCCACTCCCACGATGTCCCTTTTTCCTGAAAGAACTATGTGGCGCTTTGGCTCGTGGTATGATGTATTCGCTTCCTTATCTTTTCTTTTTCTTGGTTTGGTAGACATGTCCTTCACATAGATAACCTATGCCACATCATTGGCTAGGACGAACGGTTCGTCAGTGTACCCAAGATTGTTCAGATCCACTATTGTCATTCCGTACTGTGGGTCTACCTGTACCCCGCCTCCTGACAGATTGACCCATTTGCACTTAAACAAAGGGACCTTAAAATCATGTCTGTAGTCAAGTTCCTATATGTCCACTATGTAACCATAATATGTGTCCTTTCCCCTCTCGGTTGCTGCATCAAAACGGACACTGCTGTTTTGGTTGGTTCTCTTTTGATCTTGGGCGATCGTGTAAAATGCATTCCCATTTATCTCGTATCCTTTGTAAGTCAATACAGTCGAAGATGGTCCCCTGGACAACGAGTACAGCTCATCACAAACAGTGTTGTCAGCTTTGAGACGTGTTTCCAACCAACTGCTGAAAGTCCTGATGTGTTCACATGTAATCCAATCGTCGCACTGCTCCGGGTGTTTGGAGCGCAGACTGTTCTTGTGTTCATCGACATACGGGGTCACCAAGGTAGAGTTCTGTAGAACTGTGTAGTGTGCTTGAGACCAAGAATATCCCTCCCTGCATACTATTGAGTCCCCTCCAAGCGTGCCTTTTCCAGTCAGTCTCCCCTCATACCGTGATTTAGGGAGACCTATCTTCTTAAGGCCAGGAATAAAGTCAACACAAAACCCAATGACATCCTTTGTTTGATGGCCCATGGAGATGCTTCCTTCTGGCCTAGCGCGATTATGGACATATTTCTTTAGGACTCCCATGAACCTCTCAAAGGGGTACAAATTGTGTAGAAATACGGGGCCCAGAATGACAATCTCGTCAACTAGATGAACTAGGACGTGCGTCATGATATTGAAGAAGGATGGTGGGAACACCAGCTCGAAACTGACAAGACATTGCACCACATCACTCCTTAGCCTTGGTATGATTTATGGATCGATCATCTTCTGAGAGATTGCATTGAGGAATGCACATAGCTTCGCAATGGCTAATCGGACGTTTTCTGGTAGAAGCCCCCTCAATGCAACCAGAAGCAGTTGCGTCATAATCATGTGGCAGTCATGAGACTTTAGATTCTGGAACTTTTTCTCTGACATATTTATTATTCCCTTTATATTCGACGAGAAGCTAGTCGGGGCCTTCATACTAAGTAGACATTCAAAGAAGATTTCCTTCTCTTCTTTGGTAAGAGCGTAGCTGGCAGGACCTTCATAATGCTTTGGAGGCATGCTGTCTTTTTCGTGCAAACATTGCAGGTCCTCCCGTGCCTCAGCTATATATTTTGTCTTCCCATGCACGCCCAAGAAGCCTAGCAGGTTCACGCAAAGGTTCTTCGTCACGTGCATCACGTCGATCAAAGAGCGGACCTCTAGGTCTTTCCAGTAGGGTAGGTCCCAAAATATAGATTTCTTCTTCCACATGGGTGCGCGTCCCTCAGCATCATTCGGAACAGCTAGTCCGCCGGGACCCTTTCCAAAGATTACATGTAAATCATTGACCATAGAAAGTACGTGATCACCGGTACGCATGGCGGGCTTCTTCCGGTGATCTGCCTCGCCTTTGAAATGCTTGCCTTTCTTTCGACATTGATGGTTGGTCGGAAGAAATCGACGATGTCCCAGGTACACATTCTTCCTACATTTGTCCAGGTATATACTTTCGGTGTCAGCTAAACAGTGCGTGCATGCGTGTTATCCCTTGTTTGTTTGTCCTGAAAGGTTAGTAAGAACGGGCCAATCGTTGATGGTTACAAAAAGCAACGCATGCAGGTTAAATTCATGTAGTTTGAGCTCATCCCACGCACGTACACCATTTCCATTCCACAGCTGCAAAAGTTCTTCAACTAATGGCCTTAGGTACACATCAATGTCGTTGCCGGGTTGCTTAGGGCCTTGGATGAGAACTGGCATCATAATGAACTTCCGCTTCATGCACATCCAAGGAGGAAGGTTATACATACATAGAGTCATGGGCCATGTGTTGTGATTGCTGCTCTGCTCCCCGAAAGTATTAATGCCATCCACGCTTAAAGCAAACCATACGTTCCTTGGGTCACCTGCAAACTCAGCCCAGTACTTTCTCTCGATTTTTCTCCACTGCGACCCGTCAGCGGGTGCTCTCAACTTCTCGTCTTTCTTACGGTCCTCACTGTGCCATCGCATCAACTTGGCATGCTCTTTGTTTCTGAACAGTCGTTTCAACCGTGGTATTATAGGAGCATACCACATCACCTTCGCAGGAACCCTCTTCCTGCGGGGCTCGCCATCAACATCACCAGGATCATCTCGTCTAATATTATACCGCAATGCACCGCATACCGGGCATGCGTTCAAATCCTTGTACGCACCGCGGTAGAGGATGCAGTCATTAGGGCATGCATGTACCTTCTGCACCTCCAATCCTAGAGGGCATACGACCTTCTTTGTTGCGTACGTACTGTCGGGCAATTCGTTATCCTTTGGAAGCTTCTTCTTCAATATTTTCAGTAGCTTCTCAAATCCTTTGTCAGGCACAAGATTCTCTGCCTTCCACTGCAGCAATTCCAGTACGGTACCGAGCTTTGTGTTGCCATCTTTGCAATTTACGTACAACCCTTTTTGTGATCCTCTAACATGCGATCGAACTTTAGCTTCTCCTTTTGACTTTCACATTGCGTCCTTGCATCGACAATGACCCGGCGGAGATCATCATCATCGGACACATCGTCTGGTTCCTCTTGATCTTCAGCAGCTTCCCCCGTTGCAGCATCATCGGGCACATCGTCTGGTTCCTCTTGATCTTCAGTAGCTCCCCCCATTGCAGCATCACCGTATTCAGGGGGCACATAGTTGTCATCATCCTCTTCTTCTTCACCGTCTTCCATCATAACCCCTATTTCTCCGTGCCTCGTACAAACATTATAGTGTGGCATGAAACCCTTGTAAAGAAGGTGGGTGTGCAGGATTTTCCAGTTAGAGCAAGACATCATATTCCCATATTTAGGGCATGGACAACACATAAAACCATTCTGCTTGTTTGCCTCAGCCACTTCGAGAAATTCATGCACGCCCTTAACATACTCGGAGGTGTGTCTGTCACCATACATCCATTGCCGGTTCATCTGCGTGCATTATATATAATTATGTGTGTCAAAAGTAAGAAAATAAGAAAAGTATCTATCTAAAGTAAGAAAATAAGAATAAGAGGCTCACCACGGTGGTGCCGGCGACGAGATCTGCGCGAGTGAACGACGACGGTGAAGACGAGGACGGGACGTGACAGACCGCTAAACCTATGCAAATCTCGGGGAAAAGGAGCTTGGAGGTCGAGCTTCGAGAGGAGAAAGCTTAACTAGCGTGGCTCGTGCATTTCATCGAACACCTAATGTGCATAGGAGGTGAGCTAGAGCACCCAAAAGCCCTCTCCCCGCCAGCCAGAAAAAATAGAGCACTATGGAGTGCTCTGCTGGAGCGACGCGGTATATATAGACAACTCATTTGTCCCGGTTCATCGCACGAACCGGGACTAAAGCTCCCCCTTCTGTCCCGGTTCTTGCCATGAACTGGGACCAATGTATGTGGGCCAGGAGCGAGGCCCATTGGTCCCGGTTCATGCCTAGAACCGGGACAAATGGGTCCATACGAACCGGGACCAATGCCCACGAGACCCCGGCCGCCCCCCTGGGCTAAAGAACCGGGACGAATGCCCCCATGGGTCCCGGTTCGTGACTGAACCGGGACTAATGGGCTTGCCCTGCTCGAACCAAAGCCATGTTTTCTACTAGTGCTTAATAAATAAAATTTAACATGGTGTACAATTAATTTATAAACATAGGTAGTAACTAAAACTACAATGCTTTTGTCTAGTTAGCACAGGTTTTTGTTATTTATTCGGCATAAACGTGTGTTCTACAAAGTATTAATTGAGTAGCAACTGGCATGATTCAACCTCAAAAAATTACATAAACTTCCTGAACAAAAACCATGTTGAAGTTCCCAAAAAACACATGTTGATGTATCATACTTCATATTCATGCATCATAGCCCTGAACAATATCATTTTGCAACAGTCATTGATTCTCACTATCAAGGGCCGGTTTGTATAGGAGCTTATGAAATATTGGATGTGGCTAACACCTATGGTCGAGTGACATGACCGACTCCATGCGGATTGTGGCCCTCATTCTTGTAGATGGCACATTGCTAATAATGGATAAGAGGGATGCACGAGGCAATTGGTAGTTGGATGTAATGAACAAAAATTGCTCAAATATCGCATACTCCTTTGCCACATTGCTACATTTCCCAATAACCCTCAGTCCTTGTATCTTTGGTGCACATCGCCTGTTGATTGGCTATTGTGTTTGTTGTTTGATGGACTTTTGTACGCGCTAAGTCCAAATTATTTATATGAGCCATGGTGGACCGACGTACAAATAAATACGAGCATATATGTGAAAATAAAATATAGATTGGATTTACAAAAATGTCACCCTACGACGTGTGGGTCCCACGTGCTAGTAAGTTCTAAGAAAGAGAATATATCAAATATTATACTCTATTTGTAGAGTTCATCATGTAGACTACGGTGGTGCAAAAATATTAAAGTTTCTTGGATCTGAAAGAAATAATCATCAAAGAAGGATGGACATGTGTCAGCAGAAACCACCTGGTCTGCCCATGTAGTCTAGACAGGACGTGCTCTAGCGCACGATCCCCACTCCCTGGCGCATGTCGCCCTTGTACACTGCGCCCTTACTTGCGTCTGTAACCTATTTATACATGGTCAATACAACAGCAGCACCTAAGGTGCCCAGCTCATTCTCCTCTCTCCCGCTCACATGGTATCAGAGGTCAGTTCCGCCCTTCGTCTGCAACCTCCACCTTTCGCTGCCCAAACCAAGCTCGCACCATTGGCGGCCCCATCCCCTCCGCCGCACCCACCTCCCCCACCTCCTCCTCCCTGTCCTGGCTTCGTGGGCCATGTCACCTCCCCGGCGAAGCCGGCACGCCCTCGGCCGTCCCTCACTACAAAAGAAATACACTTCCGTGATGATACGTGTTTGTCACAGTAGGTCGCTTTTTTGTCATGCATGTACATCCATGACAAATTTATGACAGAATCAAGATATTCATACCTGTGCTGTCGTAGAAGTGTTCCATGACATTACCAATATTATCATCACGGAAGTGTCCACTTCCATGACGATAAATCACGCGTCACATAAGTGCTTTCATCAAGGGTGACCGACACGTGGCATCCACCGTAACGGAACGCCGTTAAGCTCTCGGGTCAGGTTTTGGATCCGATAACCCGTTAATAGCCCCGACCAATGGGAAATTTCCACGTGTAAAATTCTTATTGGCCGGACGAAACACGTGTCAGCTCGTCAGTGGGTCAGATAGGCACCTATGATGTGTTGACACATGGCATGGCCCAACAGTGGCCCATTTAGCTTACAAAGCCGGCCCGTTTGACTTGGTCAAAAGTTAACGGGCTGGCCCATGAAAAGCCTGTTAACGGTCTCTTCGCAAATAGCCCATTTTACGCCCCATTAACTCACGACCCATTAGGCCCTAAAGGAAATCAGCCCAACAACGTCATGTGGGCCGTCGAATATAATACCAGCCCATTTCACTTTCGGCCCATGTATGGCCCACGACGTCTTTCGGCCCATATGAAGCCTTCGTATCTTTCGGCCCATTATAGGCCCATAATGAACAGTAATTTTCTTTATACCCGTTAACGGCCCGTGATTTAAATGGGCCGTTTCCAGCCTGTTAGCTTTCGGCCTATTGATGGCCCATACGTTCTTGGGCTCCTTTTCGGCCCTCGGTTACTTCCGTCCCGTTACTAGCCTGTTCTCCTAATGGGCCAAATTCGGCCCATGGAAAGAGTCGGCCCGTTACTAGCCTATTCCACTAATGGGCCAAATTCGGCCCATGGCAAGAGTCGGCCCATTACTGGCCTGTTACTCTAATGGGCCAAATTCGGCCCATGGCAGGAGTTGGCCCGTTTTTGGCCTGTTAACCCGTTGCGCCGTTTCCAGCCCGTCCTATATTCTGGCCAATTAACGACTCGTTATGCCTGTGACAGAATTAAGCCTTTGCTGTCCTACAGCATGTTAACGGCCTGTTACCGTGCTGGGCCGATACCAATTACGCCCGATTATGGCCCATGTAGACCCATTATCCGACGGCCCGAGGCCCACCGATTACAGGCCCATTTATCGACGGCCTGTAGGAGACCCATGGATCCTACGGATCGTATATGGCCCATGGTAGTTGCGGCCACTAGCAAACCAGGGAAAAAGAAGACTAGGAAATAAATAAGGCCGAAACTAACGCTAGGCTATTAAGGCGATTGCACAGATTACATCCACTCGGCATCAAAGATCGCCACCAGTGCAAATATAGGGAACACCCTACACTATACAAAAATGGCTTCCTGTTTTCTTCAGGCGGTGGCTGCACGTTAAGAATAAATTTTGTATTGCACCAAAACAAATTACAACTATATAACAAAAGGAAGGTTGGCATAAAACTTAACAGTCTAGTAGATAAATGCACCACCAGAAGTTCAGAAGCTCAGTTCATTTGACCTGACTGTTACGTTTTCATGCTGTATTTTCCGATGGAGCACCATAACCCTTGCCTTCATTTCCCCTAGGCTCCTGAACAACATAGAAAATGTTTGATAGTCTGGTTTCAAAACCATGCATATCTTGATGACATTGAGCAATGTTTCTCCTTATTTCACAAAGGGTCTCTGTTAGGGAATGGATTTGTGTCTGGAGTGCGGATACAACATTGCTTTGAGCTTGCATATCTTGATCATGAGGCAGTCTAGACGATGTTGCCTTAACAACCAACCTAGTATTATGCAGGAACGTGCTTTCGGCACTGTTAGTGGACAGGTACTGACCCACTGCAGCAAGAGCTGGCATTGCGTTTATAGTTGCCTCACCACCTTCAGAAGGTGGCGGTTCCACCATTTTTTCCATAGCTCGCTGAAAAGTTGAGGTTTTACATTAGTAGTACCAGAACAGAAGATATTAAGGAGGCAGCAAAACCAAACAAAATAGCTTTGGTCTATATACAAAACTTATTCTGGTGAACCCATGTAAAATACTAGTTGTATTTTATTGCAAAGTACATAATAAAACCAGGTTCCAAACATATGACCATGTACCATCGCTAATGTATTGTCTATTTCTTCACATTGTATTGAGGGCTAAGGATAAAGAGATGAAGTTTATAATACGGTAAGTGTTGGGGATATTGCCACTAGGCGTAAACCGGCCTACTTGGGCCGGGTTAACTTCATAGTGGTATAAGCAGGTGAAAGCCCAAGGCCTATAGTCGGTTTAGAATCTGTAGCCGTAAACCGACCTGATGTATAACTTGTATTGTAAGTTAGGAATAGAGAGATACCAACCGGGATACGAATATGAACTGGTTGGGACTCAATGGACCGACGGGCGTCACCCGTGTATATAAGGGGACGACCCGGCGGCGGTTCAGGGGAGACAACGACAACAACTCGAGTCTAGGCGAAGCTTGTTTGCTCCCTAGCCATCGAAACCACATCAATTCCATCACAACTAGACGTAGGCTTTTACCTTCATCGAAGGGGCTGAACTAGTATAAACCCCTCGTGTCTTTGTGTCCGCTTTAACCCCTTCAAGTAAACTCATAGCGATGGCTCCACGACTAAGTCCTTTCGCTAGGACATCTGCCGTGACAAATCCACGACAGTTGGCGCCCACCGTGGGGCTATCGCACGATGGTTTGACGATCTTGGAGGGCAAGCTCAAAGGACTCGAAGGCTATGCTGTGGGCCAGATGACCAAGAGTCGTCGTGGCAAGATCTACATCGACGATGCAGGATGGGGTCCCGAGGCCGATTTGATTGAGTACGGGTACCGGGTCCCCTTCGGCGGCATACACGTTTTCATTGGCAAAATCGGTGAGCCAGGGCCTGAGCCGGACATCTGCACCGACCTCGTCAAGACGGCTCAGCGTGCGAGATCTACCTAGGCTAAACCGGCCGTGAAGCGTGCCTTCGTCAGAGTCATCCACGGAGGAGGGTGTGAGGACGAGTCAAAACACGATAGCGAGGCCATCATCTATTCCGTCGACGAGTCCTCGACCGGAGAGACCGAATCACTATACCAGTTACAAGACGACTAGGTTAGGGGCTGTTCCGATGGCGACAGTATTCCGGACCCCCCAGGCCAGGTCAACCGGGTTGGAATATTCATGGCCAGCACACAGGCGGCAAATCACTCTTCGACCGCCACAGCAATGCTCTCCGGATCAGCAGGGGCAGGAGGCCTTGTGCGCCCGCCGGTTCAAGTCCTATCTGATCTATTTGATACACTAGCCGCGCTCATGGCAGAGGACAATCCGGCGGATCAGGAGGCCCATAATACAGAAATTGCAAAGGTGAGAGAGCAGATCATGCAAGCCAAAGCGGATCTGGCCACAGAAAAAGACAGGATGGCCGCAGAGCGGGCAGCTTTGGACGCCCAGGCTTATAAGCTCATGCTTGACCAGAACGCGTCACAGGAGGTCTTAAAGCGGAAGCACAGGTCACGCCTGCCGTTAGGGTTTGATCCCCGAAATCTCTTTCACACTCCAGGAGCTGGACCCAGCAATCCGCCGTGACACCTGGAGACAAACCGGATTGAGGCACCAGGACCAGGGGGACGGTCCAACCTCGCCTGATGGAACCTCCTCAGCAGAACATTGTGAATTTTCCGCCGGTCCAGACGCCCCCAGGTCATTATTCTAATCCTATGGACAACCTTGTTGCAGCTGCCGCGCGATTAGAGGCTATCCCAGTTGAAGGGGACTCTCCGCAAGCGATAGAGACACGCCGGATTAAGGAGCTTCTCCGGACCGCACTGATTCAGCAGGAAGCATACTCGTACAGCCGTGATCGGATTCGCTCTACGCCCCGTCCAAGCCGGAGCTATAGCAGGCGCATGGATGAACTGGCTATATCGAGCAATGCGCGAGGCCGTGAAGCAGCACATGGCAATAGCCCGGCAGGCGGTGTTCGCGAGGCTCAGGATGTGGTGGACCGGGCCCGGGCACGGAGGGAAGCCGAGTTAGCAGCGCAGGATGATGCAGATCAACTTACACCGGTTCGCCCTACCACCTTTGCCGGACCAGGAGTCGCATCCGCTTTGGGAGTGCCTTGTTTAATCCCCGCTTTACGCAATGTGCGCCTGCCCAAATATTTCAAGGGTCCATGCAAGGTGCCGAGTTACACCGCTGATTTATCCCCTGAAGCGTGGATAGAGAGTTATGAGATGGCCATGGAGATGTTAGACGTGGATGAGGCCGCATGTGCAAAATACTTCACCATGATGCTTGAAGGCACGGCGCGTACCTGGTTGAAGAGCCTACCGCCCAATTCTATCGGCTCATGGGCCCAGTTGTGGGCCCGGTTTATCCAGAATTTCAAGGATACGTGTAAGCAGCCCAAATCCATAGTAGACCTGGCGGCTTGTGTCCAGGGGGAAGGAGAATCAACGACCCATTGGGTGCGTCGCGTTTCAGAAATTTTGCACTCGTCAGACATGATTAATGCTGACTCTGCGATCTTAACCCTGGAAGGCAACTGCCGGTTTGAGCCCTTAAAATTGAAATTGGGATGCATGAAGCGGTTCTGTGATGACATGGGAACCCTCATGGCCGCTCTAGTGAAGTATGCTGATTCGGACAGTACCAAGGATCCCGAGACTGGTGATGATGAAGCAGGGAAGGGAAGGAAGAATAGCAACTCCAAACAGCAGCATTACAAACCGGCGGGTCATGGAAACGGGGGCAAGCGCAAGGCAGATGGCAGCATGGGCTTTGTGGCCAACACTAATGCACATGACAGGGGGCAGCGACGCAGAGGTTAAGCGGCAAATCGTAATGGGGCTCCCAATCCTAACGCAAGCCGCTTGAGTTATTTGATGAATCAACCTTGCCCGAAGCACGGGACGAAGGAGGTGCCGGCTAACCATCTTTGGAAGGATTGTTATATCATGCAGGAGTTTAAAAACTCTAATGCCTTCCGGTATGATCACGGGTCAGGTGGCGGTTCAGGATCCGGTTTTCGTGGGCCGGATCACGATGGAGCTTCCGGTTCAGGTCGCAATCAGGGCGGTCACAATCACCAGAATAATCAGAACGGCCAGCAGCAGCAGTCGGGTTATCAGAGCCAGCCAAAACAGTTGAACAATGGGCAATATCATGTTTTCACAACTAGCTTGGATAAACGCGACCGAAAACTCCACAAGCGAGCGGTGAATTCTGTTGAACCGGCCTTACCACGTTACTTGTGCTGGTCGAAACAGCCTATCATGTGGAGCAGAGAGGATCACCCACCCCGGGTTGATAATCCGGGCCAGCTAGCATTAGTGGTAGACCCTTAGGTGGGGGGTTATAAATTCACCAAGGTACTCATGGATGGAGGAAGCAGTATTAACATACTATACTATGAGACATTCCGTCGCATGGGTTTAACAGACAAAGATCTCAGACCGTCCAATACGGTGTTCCATGGTGTGGTGCCTGGCAAATCTGCATATCCTGTTGGTAAGATAGCCCTGGACGTGGCTTTTGGGGACGAGTACGACTCCCGGTCGGAAAAACTAACATTTGAGGTGGTGAAGATCCAGAGCCCATATCATGCCTTGTTTGGCCGGCCGGCTTACGCCAAGTTCATGGCGCGGCCTTGTTATATCTACTTGCAGCTCAAGATGCCGGGTTACAAGGGGACAATAACGGTTCATGGGAACCATAGGGTCGCTTTGGAATGTGAGGAAGGTGATGCGGCTTATGCAGAGGCGGTCTGTGGCACGGAGGAGTTGAAGTACTATAAGGACAATGTTGATCCAGCGGATATGACTCCTCTGAAGAAGCCAACTACAGAACATGATTCGGATCTGAAGTTCAAATCGGCAGCTGAAACCAAGCTTGTTGACTTCGTGCCCGGCGATTCGTCCAAGCAGTTCACTGTCAGTGCCAATTTGGATCCCAAATAGGAAAGCGCGCTCATCGAGTTCATCCGTGAGAATCGGGACATCTTCGCATGGAAACCATCCGACATGCCAGGTGTACCGAGGGAACTCGCTGAGCACACTCTTAATGTGGATCCTAGGTATAAACCGGTGAAGCAATTCCTCCGCCGGTTTAACGAAGAAAGGCGAAAGGCCATTGGAGAGGAAGTGGCCAGGCTTTTGGCAGCTGGCTTTATCATTGAGGTGTTCCATCCAGAGTGGCTTGCTAATCCGGTGCTGGTTCTTAAGAAAAATGGCACTTGGCGTATGTGTGTGGATTACACAGATCTTAATAGGGCCTGTCCAGCGGATCCTTTTACCCTCCCCCGCATTGACCAGATCATTGATGCCACGGCGGGTTGTGAGCGTTTGAGTTTTTTGGATGCATACTCTGGATATCATCAGATCAAAATGGCAGTTAAGGACCAGGATAAAACAGCGTTCATTACTCCCTTTGGAGCCTTCTGCTATGTATCTATGCCCTTCGGACTTAAGAGTGCCCAAGCCACCTATCAACGGTGTGTACAGAATTGCCTGCATAAACAGATCGCCGCAATGTGCACGCCTATGTGGACGATATTGTAGTAAAATCAAGGCAGAAGGAGACGCTGGTGGATGACTTGAAGGAAACCTTTGACAACTTGCAGGTTTACAAGATGATGCTTAATCCGGCCAAGTGTGTCTTTGGTGTTCCGGCAGGCAAGTTACTAGGTTTTCTGGTGTCTAATAGAGGAATTGAGGCTAATCCGGAGAAGATTACAGCTATCACCGCCCTGGCTAAACCGAAGTGCATCAATGATGTTCAGCGTTTGGCGGGCCGAATCGCCGCACTAAGCCGGTTTATCAGCCGCCTCGGAGAGAAGGCCATTCCTTTGTACCAAATGCTGAGGAAGACAGACCATTTCATTTGGAGTCCGGCTGCTAATGAAGCATTTGAGGACCTGAAGCTGCAGTTAGCCAATCCGCCTGTTCTTGCAGCTCTGGTCGACAAGGAGCCACTGTTATTATACGTAGCGGCCAATGCTCGGGCAGTTAGCGTGGCTATTGTGGTGGAACGCAAAGAGGCAGGCAAGGAATATCCGGTTCAGCGGCCGGTTTATTATTATCAGCGAGGTGCTTATTGAATCCAAGCAAAGATATCCGCATTGGCAGAAGCTGGTCTATGGTGTTTTTATGGCCAGTCGGAAGTTGAAGCAGCACTTTCAAGGGCACCCCATCATAGTGGTCAGTTCAGCTCCCTTGGGTGATATTATACAGAACCGGGAGGCGACTGGCCAGATTGCCAAGTGGGCTATAGAGCTTGGGCCACACGGACTGAAGTATGTGCCTCGGACGGCAGTAAAGTCTCAAGCACTTGTTGATTTCATCAATGACTGGACGGAGTTACAAGCACCAGAGGAGAAGTCGGATCACACATATTGGACTATTCATTTTGACGGATCCAGGCAATTGGAAGGCTCGGGGGCTGGAGTCGTATTAACTTCCCCACGAGGTGATAAGTTTTGTTATGTTCTCCGCTTAATGTTCCCTTGTACTAATAATGTAGCTGAGTACAAAGCCTTGCTCCATGGTCTCCGGATGGCTAAAGAGATGAATTTAAGCCGGGTTAAGTGCTTTGGTGACTCGGACCTAGTGGCTCAACAGGTGTCTGGCACTTGGGATTCTAAGGACCCGCTCATGGCTGCATATCGTCGGGAAGTGGATAATATTGCGGGTTGTTTCAAGGGTTATCAAGTGGATCATGTGGACCGTCGGAAGAATGAAGTGGCGGATGCTTTAAGCCGGTTGGGCTCTCAGCGTAAACCGGTCCCACCTAACGTCTTTTTGGACGTGTTGCACAACCCGTCAGTCAAGCTCCCAGGTGAAGCAGATTTGGCTATTCCTGATCCGGAGGCTCAATTGGTGGCAGCCCTGCATGTTATTCCGGATTGGGCAGTTCCTTATCTTGCGTACATGAACCGAGGGGAGTTACCAGAGGATGAGATTCTAGCTAGGCAGATAGTCCGGCGATCCAAGTCTATGACGATTGTCAATGGTGAATTACATCATTGCAGTGTATCAGGGGCGTTTCAGCGTTGTGTTTCTCCTGAGGAAGGCTGCGAAATCTTAAGAGAAATCCATGAAGGGGATTGTGGACACCACGCCGGTTCAAAGTCTCTGGTGGCAAAGGCGTTTCGTCACGGGTTCTACTAGTTGATAGCGCATGCTGACGCGGAGGACTTGGTTAAACGGTGTGATGGATGTCAGAAATTTTCAAGGCGTGCTCATGTGCCGGCTCAAGAATTGAGGATGATCCCAATAACATGGTCGTTTGCAACTTGGGGGCTGGATATGGTTGGGCCTTTTAAAAGATCCAAGGATAAGAAAACCCACCTTTTGGTGGCAGTTGACAAATTTACCAAGTGGGTTGAAGCGGAGCCTATCAGCAAGTGTGATGCAGCAACAGCGGTGTAGTTCATCAAGAAGGTGATTTTCCGGTTTGGTTTTCCACACAGCATCATTACTGACAATGGTACCAATTTATCTAAGGGCGCTATGAGGGAGTTCTGTGAACATGAGCATATCCGGCTTGACGTGTCGTCAGTGGCACACCCCCAGTCCAATGGACAAGCAGAACGAGCTAATGAAGAGATCTTGCGAGGCATCAAACCCCGGCTTATGGTCCCATTGCAAAGAACACCAGGATGTTGGGTTGAAGAGCTACCATCTGTGCTATGGAGTATCAATACTACGCCAAACCGATCCACAGGATACACGCCATTTTTTATGGTCTACGGAGCGGAGGCAGTTCTCCCTAGTGATATCCGGCATGATTCGCCTCGAGTGGCAGTTTATGTCGAAGCGGACAATGAGACAGCCCGACAAGACGCTTTGGACCTATTGGACGAGGAGCGTGATGTAGCAGCTGCCCGTTCGGCAATTTACCAACAAGATCTTCGCCGCTATCACAGTCGCCGGGTTAGAACCAGAACTTTTCAAGAAGGAGATTTGGTGCTTCGGCTCATCCAAGACCAAACAGATATGCACAAGTTATCCCCACCTTGGGAGGGACCTTTCGTGGTCAGCAAGAATCTGCACAACGGGTCGTATTATCTGATTGATATTCGAGAGCATAAAGACTCACGTACATCAGACGAGGAGACCAACAGGCCGTGGAATATAGCTCACCTTCGGCCTTACTACACTTGAGCCATCGGCTCTATCTATGTACATATCATGACAGTGTATATATTTGATATAATAAAACTGGAGCCTCAGCTAAAGCGGGGTCTCTGTCTTTCTCATCATGTGAGGTTACACGGAGTGGTTCTGTTTAAAGTGGCCTCTGGTTTACCCCTTGATATTTGTTTTTTATATATCACTGGGGTCCTTGGTCGTGTCCGAACCAACGCGACACCCTTTGATAGGCGACAGCCACCAGTTCATTTGGGGACATGGTCAAGTCTGAACCAGTCACGCCTCTTGGTCGGCCTAAGGCCACAAAATCACTTGGGGGCATGGTCGAACCCGAACCATTGCCACGCCTCTTGATCTGGCATATATGCCACGAATCATTTGGGGACCTGGCTGACTTGAATCATTGTCACTCCTATTGGGGGCCTTGATCCTGTCCGACCATGGTAATACCATCTGATCAGCTCAGTATAGCATATTTTTGCAAATGGTTTTTTATCATTGCCTTTGCTTCCATGTTATTTTCATGGTTTGTTTTTTTCTTTGCTTTTGTCGGATTTCTTTTATGTCGACAAACACCTTTTTTCCGATTCAGCCGATGGGTTTGATTCCCCTTTAATCCGGAGGAGTATGCCCGGTTTACCTTTTTCCTGTTAACATCATGGAGTAACAAGGGGGCTCGTATTGTTTTAGTACGATTTATACGGGAGCTATTTTCTCCCACCTTTTTTCTTTCGACGGTAATGATTTATAAAATCGCCGCTTCAGGCTTGGCTAAGCCAGCTTCATACCCAAACATGACAGGTATTTATGTATCATATATTTGTTATATTACTGATACACATATCAGGATCATAAACCGGCTGGCGGTATAACCGCCACCGAAGTTCAAATTTTTCTGATTGCAGGAAATATGAATTGGAGTTCTTCAAACGAAAGCTTCAGTACTTATGCACGAAGGCATATTCCAGTTAGAAGCATTAACTATCCTATTACAGGGCAGCACGGTACCCAAATAAGATCATTGTTCTTTTCGGAAGGTATTACAAACAGCTCTCCAAACCGGCTTCTGGTTCAAGCCTGCTCCTCATCCTCCGCCGCTTCAGCTTCCTCGTCTCTTCCCATTGGCTGGAAATCAACAGTGGTCCAGTTGATTCCCATTAAAGCTTGGAAAACAGCCTCTTCATGGATCAAGGAAGACGGTTCAATATCAGGGGCATAAGTGTGCTTACAGATTGGAGGGATCAGATTCTCCGCTTCAACAGTTGGGGCAGGCACTCGCTTGTTTTGTTCGTTATATTGCGCTTGATAATGCGTTAAATCTGCCTCTTCAGCTAGCTGGCAAGCCAGAGGGCGCACTGCACGGTTTATTGCCCCTAAATCCTCTTCGTTGAATTCAGAGCCATCTTCTTTCAGGCTGGGATAACCTTGAGCTGCTTCCACAGGATCAAAATCTCGCACCCATGCCTTTGCCCGGATTAAGGCATTGATGGCTCCGGTTTGGGCAGCGGATTTTTTCAGCTCTTCAATCCGGGCTGGAAGCATTGACAACTTGCTAAGAGTGTCCTGGATTAAAGAGGGTGCCGGGTTGTTGTGAGAAGCCGTGGTGATGATCCGTTGGGCTCCGGTATATAATTGTTCCACCAAGGTGTAGGCAGCTTTCAATTTCTTCCGCACATCATTTCCTAAGTGCCCAATACGTGTGCCTACAACAAGATTGGAATGGTCTCAAACCGGATTTACGCTACAGCAGGTTCAAATTATCACAGAAGTTACAAGGAGCTTACCAAAGATTGCAGCAGTCATGGAGTGTATTTGCCGCTGTACGGCCGTCGGTTCATCCACCACCGGTTTAAGGGCAGCTTCAGCATTTTCCTCTCTTTTGGTTAAACCGGCCTTCTCAGTGGCCCAGTCAGCCCGCTCTTTCTTGAAGCCTTCTTTCAGCCGTTCAGCAGTGCTCAAAGCGCTGGTTAATTCTTGCTTTGCCTTATCTGTTTCAGCCTGCTGGGTTTTCAAGGCCTCCTGCAAATCGGCAACTCGGTCCTCCTTGATTTTCACCTCAGTCTGCACACAGACAGCGTTTAAGCTTTGCACAGGCGATCCAAGGAGTTGAAGTATCAACCACATAACAAAGTTATATGCCTGACACTTGGGGGCTAATGCACCTTCAATATTTTACTCGATCACAAAGTCCCAAGCTCAATACAAGTATTCAACTTGGCACTTGGGGGCTAATGGCTATTTGATCAAGTTATGTTCTAAGGACAGTTCTCTATTGGAGCCCCGGTTTACTTATGCTAAGTTAGACCGGTTCTTGCGGGCTATACCGATCGGTTTCAAGAATGTTCAGGATCAAGTCCCGGTTTGACCAATGTTACAAACCGGCCCTTGGGGGCTAGAAGGATGGAGGTAATGGCAGCAAGGAAAGAAGTAAGTTACCTCAAATTTATCCCTCATCATTTTGACCAGGCCAGCTTCACAGTCACGGCTAGTGTAAAGCCGGTTTAAATAGCCGGAGTGAAGATCTTGGGCACTCAGAGCAGCATATGTCTCTAGTTCAACATCCCATTTTCCTTTGTTCAAAGCGGAAAAATCCTCTTTGATGGTATGCTTGGTAAGGGTGACAGGATTCCCGGGTTCAGAGCGGCCCACACCGGTAATCACAACATCATCATCTTTGGACTCGCCAGTTTGTGTTGGTGCGGCCGTTTGGTCAGCAGGAGTGTGGGATTTCTCAATCTGGATGGAGCTGGCAGGCGGATCGGCAGAGGCTGGAGTATTAACAAGCCCTTCTTCGGGAATAACGTCGTCTTGCAAAGGAGGATCATTAGGGATATCTTCAGAAGTAAACATTTCATGATCCGGCGCTTGGTCATGTTCTGGGGCCACATCTTCTTCAGTCGCTTTATCCAGGCGGGCCTTCTTGCTTGGTTTCGGTTTAGCCCTGAAAGAAAAACAAAAAGTCAAGGAAAAGCATAAGCCATTATGCGGTATACTGGAAGCATATGTTCAGTTTAACTTACCCAGCAACTGTTTTCAAAGGTGGTAGCTGAGTGGCTGACGATTCACCAGACGATGAATGAGAAGTGACCTGATAATCGGAGTCGGATGGATTAAGAGGTTGACGGAAGAAACCCGCTTTAGGATTTAAATCAATAAAAAGGTCGGAGACCTCGGAGCAGCGTTTTCGAACTGGATTGTTCGGTAAACCGGCAAAGGTAACTACCTGGCCACTGTGCCGGGTTGTGCGGCGAGCTTCGTGTTGCTGGGTCTTCATAAGAAATTGGGAATCCAGATAAGCAAGAGGATGAGAAAATTTAACTTTCCAGTTTGCCCGGCGAAATTTTGGCAAAGGCAAGATTTCTGAATCGGAAGAGAGAATGATTACCTCAACGAATCCCGCATTGCTGGCTTCAGTGTCATCCTGACAAGCATCATCATCAATAAGGCGTGTAAAAAGCAAGCCAAGTGAATCAAGTTCTACCTCAAGATCCGGATTACCCACATCATCATCAATGGCTGGGTCAGATGAAGCGGTGGTTTTTCTCTTACGAGCTGGTTTCTTGATAACCTTGGTCTTGGGCCGGGTTGGCCGTCCTGCCTTCTCCGTTTTGTCTTGCGAAAGCTTCTTGCTCCAAAATGGATTATCACTCTGAGTCAGCAATAATTAAAGGTCAGGCAGATAAAGCAGTAACAGGTTCAATAATAGAGCAATTAAAATCTTACCGCTGGCGGTTCGTTGGTGGTGCAGTAAGGAAGCAGACCGGTTTGGGCACAGAGGTGCTCCGGTTCATTCAACATCTTCTTTACAGATTCGGTGACTTCGTCGTCGGAGATTTGAATTTTGATATGTCGGAGTGGGTCATCAACGCTGCCAGTGTATGTGCACATCAAACCGGGGCGCCGGCTTAGAGGCAGAATGCTCCATGATATCCAGCAGCGTGCAAGGTCTATTCCTGTTAAACCATTGGCCATGAAGGCCCGGAGCTTGGACAATTGAGGAGCATATTTAATTCTCTCCTTGGCGCTTAGCCTTTGTGGAAAAGGGTGAGTGTTGCTGAGCCGTTCCGGACGGAAGCCAGGCAAGGATTTTCATTGTCAGGGGAGGTATCCTTGCAATAAAACCAAGTTGCGTTCCACTCCTTGGGGTGAGTATGGAGTTTGACGTGGGGATATGTGATTTCCTTCCTCTTCTGAATGGCCATACCGCCCAGTTCGGTATTAGGGCCGTCGATGAATTCGGTATGGCGGTTCAGATGAAAGAGATCTCTAAATAACTCGACTGAAGGCTCATCTTGAAGGTATGCCTCAGAAAGTACTTGAAAGTGACATAGATTGGTGACGGAGTTGGGGCCAATATCCTGTGGACGGAGTTGAAAGTTGGCTAACACATCCCGATAAAATTTAGAGCCGGGCGGTTTGAAGCCCCGGGCCATATGATCTGCGAAGACCACGACCTCTCCTTCCTGGGGCGTGGGAGGACATTCATCTCCAGGAACCCTCCAGTGGATCGTATCTTTACTATCCAAAGCGCCGATCAGGACTAGATCGTCCAACTGTGATTCTGTGATGCGAGAGGGAACCCAGTTGCACTCATACACTTGTTTTGCCATGATGAGATCTACAAGAAATAGGTAATCCGGTTCAAGGACATGCCGGATAAAAAGTTGTTAATCTAACTACGATAAACCGGCGGCCGTGCCTATAAACCGGTTTTCTACAATGCGGCGTCAAAATGATTCTGGCGGTTCAACCAGGGGACTAATGATATATACTGGTTTAGCAGTTTTTCTATGGTAAAGTTAAACCGCCTGACCTAGGCGTCGGAAGCAATTGAAGCTATGGATAATTATGTATGCAGAAACAAGTTTCACAAAATCTTGTTACAGCCGTGGATCTACAGCAAGCTCACAAAACAGGAAATATCTCGAAGAGTAAGGCGGAAACATAAGTGAACCATTGAGCGGATATGTGCGGGAGATCTATGGGATTAGATGAGAAGTTGCAAGCGGAGGCTTAGGGATCGCTACTGAATACAGCAAGAGTTCGCGGATTCATTCAAGATCAGAGAACAGATATGAGCGCGTGATGAACACAACACGAACACGGAACCCTAAGAACAGATCTAGGTTAAGAAGAGGAGAAAGCTTACTAGGAACGGAGAAGATGCGGAACGATACCGCAGTGCTCTGGTGCGCTCAGGTTGATGCAGCGGCCCAAGACGAAGCAGAGGTCGATGGTGGCGGCGGAGCTCTGAGGTTGGCGACGCGAGGAAGACGAAGAAGAAGAGATGAGGGGAAAAGAAAGGAGATGACCCTTCGGTCTTATTTATAAGGCAACAGAGTTAGGTCAAGCGCGCGGATCCAGGAGCTGCCGTTAAAAGAGGGCGTTATAAATGACAAATTTCATGATGACATCATGCCGGTTTACAACAACCAGAAATGATGACAACATGGCGGTTTACCAATTACCAGAAGATGTCCAAGATACAAGATTTTGTGAAGGATTGACATGAACTAGTTCAAATCAATCTGGGGCCTAATGTTGGGGATATTGCCACTAGGCGTAAACCGGCCTACTTGGGCCGGGTTAACTTCATAGTGGTATAAGCAGGTGAAAGCCCAAGGCCTATAGTCGGTTTAGAATCTGTAGCCGTAAACCGACCTGATGTATAACTTGTATTGTAAGTTAGGAATAGAGAGATACCAACCGAGATACGAATATGAACCGGTTGGGACTCTATGGACCGACGGGCGTCACCCGTGTATATAAGGGGACGACCCGGCGGCGGTTCAGGGGAGACAACGACAACAACTCGAGTCTAGGCGAAGCTTGTTTGCTCCCTAGCCATCGAGACCACATCAATTCCATCACAACTAGACGTAGGCTTTTACCTTCATTAAAGGGGCCGAATTAGTATAAACCCCTCGTGTCTTTGTGTCCGCTTTAACCCCTTCAAGTAAACTCGTAGGGATGGCTCCACGACTAAGTCCTTTCGCTAGGACATCTGCCGTGACAAATCCACGACAATAAGAATAGTATGACATCATTCATATCACAAAACAACTCAGAACACACAAACAAGCAATTGTAACATTGTGTGGGCAAGTCCAACACGGAACTAGATTACGGGTCAAGATCAAAGGAACATCACTCCTCTCTTTTAAACCTTGTAAGGTGCAATGATATGCTAAGACAATTGTGTAGAAAATTGAAAAGAGTAATAGACATTGGCTCCAAACCATGCAGTTCAAGGCACAAGTCAGAGTAAGTAGTAGTTAAACGGCATGAGGATTAATGACTTACAACAGCGGCTTTGACTGGTGTAGTCATGTCCTTCTTCTTGCTGGTGTGACAGTCCTTGAAGATTTCCACAACATTTGGTTCAGGTACTTTTTGGTCCTTGCGGGCTTTCCTATGCATTTGGAACAAGTCAATATAGATCTGATAATATGGTACAACGAAAAGAGTGAAACAACAGCTAATTACAAGAGCCTCACAGTGTGTAATATAGCTACGAGATCCTGTTGTCTGTTGGAATTTCACTTTCGTACGGTTGGCCTTGTTCTTTGAACAGTTCACCTACAAGAAGATAGATTTGTGTGGCACATGCGTAAATAGGACTTCAACATGTGATCTGATGACATATATATAATGTACCTGATACTTCGGATCAGACCAGTGTTTAACGAGGCCTCTCCAGTCTTCATCAGATATATTTTCCATTGGAGATGTTTGGGCAAGTTCATTGTTAGCCTTGCCTTCAAAGTGAGTTTTCCTCAAGTTATACCGATACTGTCGCAAAGCAGACTTGAAAACATGGGTGCAAGCTTGTCTGGTTGCATCATCTTGGCTATCCAACTTGAACCTCATCTGGTTAAAATTATGGGAGTCTCATTATTAGCAACCTAGAAAGTATTGGACAGAGCAAGACGATATTACTAGTTTCCATACATAACCATACTTACAGATAAATGGTCGAGGATGATGTTGAACTGGGTTTCATCTTTGTCATGCCTGTACTGAATCCATGTTGGGAAGATACGTACATGACACCTAATAGCAACCGTTGCCTCTGATACTAACTTGGCTGACTCTGTAGCATCACGTGGCCTTTTTAAACCTGCCTCAAAGTGGATCTCCATTCTTCCTCCTCTAGATTTAGTTAACCTATCGAGCATTATCCCTGATGTTTGTTTCCTCTTTCGCCTAGGTTCTAGTCCAACAACAAACATAGGAAGTGTTAGTGTACATCAAACTGTGAGACTACATATAAAGAAGCATGCAACTGTAACTTGACTCCAGCAACTACCTTCTTGCTATTGAAGCTCACAAGGTTCATCTGATATTGCCAACTCGTCTTGTGTCAAGAGTGCATGGGAAGTAGTGTCAGGTGGCAAGGGAGCTTGGGAACGTGCTGCTAGCTCAGTTGCCGCACGAGTACGTCGTGCAGCTGGTAGTACTGTGGTAGGTGTTGCAAGAACTAGGGCTGTCTCTGCTTGTTTGGTGGCAGCTATTCGTTTCTGTTTGTCTTTTTTTGCAACTCGTGTAGCATGGGATGCCGTGTTTGTAGAATTTCTGTTGGACTTTGACCTTCTATTGCACCATCAGTACCAGCAGAATCTGTATGATTCATCTGCTTCTCATTCCCTGCCATTCTGTGTTTCTTCCTCCTTCTCTGTGCCATGTTAAGTCAAGCTGACAAGAAAAACGAATAACAATTTAGTTCTTCAGAACAAATTGATGCGTGATGCAGACGAACTGAACTTTGATGTTAGACAACCACATGATAGGAGGATGTAATATGTATGAAAAATAGGACGGAAGAGATAACCAGAACTATGATGTGTAAACTAAGAAGAAGACATTTCACCAAATTAGAAGCAATGGAATGGAAGGTAGACACCATATGAAAGATGCTACAAATATCGCTCTGCCAAGTAAACAGTGTCTCATCATAAATGGTGTTTAAACAAATGTGAAGCAGTACAAGAAATAAATCATATGCAAGATGCAAACAACATCACACTACCATGTTAGAGGTCTCTCGTCATTAGTGCCATTGCATATTCACAGCTTATGATGTGTAAACTAAGGAGAAGGCATTTCAACAAATTAGAAGCAATGAAAGCTAGACACCATATGAAAGATGCAATGAATATCACTGTACCAAGTTAAAACTGTCTCGTCATAAGTGCCATTTCAACAAATTAGTAATACAAGCTAGAAAAGAATGTGAGATGTAACCTATATCACACTCCGAAGTCAAACGTGTCTTATGATAAGTGATTGTTGCAGGTTACACAATAGTAGTAATTTGATGTAAGAACATGGTGTGATAGACAGATATTGTATGTTCTAGAAACAGGAACACATGTCTTATTCCAGTATAATGTGTAAAGTAAGCAGATGGAATTCAACAAAATTAGAAGCAATACAAGCTAGACATCACACATAACATGCAACCACATATAACAGTGCCAAGTTAGAGGGAGCACCGGTGATGCTGCACTAGGGGAGACGTGCTCATCATAAACACAGCTTTGGTGAGTGTCTATGCATGTGTTGTCTTGGAAATCATCTTGGGGGTGTGGAGGAGTAGAAACTGTAGAGGCCCTCCGTTCGGAAAGCACCTTTATCCGCTGCCTTGCTAACTTCCTTCCACTTTATTGATTTTGAATTGTCAAGTAAAACCGACAAGAAAAAGCAATAAAATTCTCTCTTCATAACTCATTCATGCATGATACTGACAATCACTACTTTGATGTAAGGCAAACACATGATACCAAGATGGAATATGTATGAAAAACAGGATGACATGGCATGTTCACAACTGTTTGTGTAAACTAAGCAGAAACCATTCCAGCAAATAAGAAGCAATGCAAGCTAGACACCACATGAAAGATGCAACCAATATGACTCTGCCAAGTTAAAAGCGTCCCATCATAAATGGAATTTCAACAAATTAGAAGCAGCGCATGCTATAAATCATCTGAAAGATGCAACTAATATCGCACTGCATATACTAAAGGTGTCTCGTCATGTTGATTGATGCGGGATACAAAAAAACAATAGTTATATGTAAGGACATGCTTAATAGACAGATGTACTATGTACTAAATACAGGAAGGCATGTCACATTAACAGGTTTAATGTATAAGCTAAGCAGACTAGCACATGCAGTTTAACCAGATTGGAAGAATTACAATCTAGACACCATATGCAACATGCAACCACATATCACGCTGCCAAGTTAGAGCAAGCACCTGCGATGCTAGTGTAGAGCAAATGTTGTAATCAACTACAGAGCTACGTTCACTATCTTCATCTAGCATTTCTGTTTCTTGAGAATCATGCCGGGAGGCTGACGCTGCATTCTTTAAATGAGGAGTAGTCCCCTTGCCTGCCTTCCTCGTCATAAGTGTTTGATGAGGGATACACAAGAACATTAGTTTGATGTAAGAACATGGTTAATACACCGATGTACTAGTATGTACCAAAAACAGAAATGCATGCCATATTCAAAGGTATAATGTGTAAGCTAAGCAGATGCAATTTAACCAAATTGGAAGCAATACAAGCTAGACATCCGGCTGGAGTGGTGAGCATGATCATGTAGGACCTGAGAGCCTGGTGGGAGGTGGACCTGAGAGCTTTTTATTTGGCTTCCAGGTGATGCCTATCTTTGCTGGGCTTATCACTGGCTCGGCCAGGGCCCTGACTAGCTATTTGTCTTCTGGTGCTCACGGGATGGTGGTTCATGTAAAAAAATATCTTTCCTTATCTTACCGACTTCAGCCTTTTGAATACAAGCTAGACACCATATGGAACATGCAACCACATATGACACCGTGAAGTTAAAGCAAGCACCTGGGATGGTGGTTCATTGCGAGCGAGGTCATCAACTCCAGAGCTATGTTCCCCGTCTCCATCTGCTGATGCTACACCCTTCAAAGCGTTGAAACGTGTCTTGCCTAGCCGCATGCCAAACTGGAGTGACTTCTCTCTTTTCTTTTTGGCTTCTCTCATGGCAGCAGAGTCTGAAATACCCTTGCATAAAAACACAACGGTGAGAGTAAGGGTGAAGTGTGTGCAGAACTGGTGCACTGTAAAAGTAGCAGATAGCAGGTAGCTGAAAAATAAATGACAGGAGACATATGATAGCTCTACAACATTGCATGGCAAACAAAATTAGATTCTACTCTATATGATTTTGCAATATATGAGCACAGAAAATGCAGGTACTCCTCCAGCACACCACCACATGTGGTCATATCTAAGATAACAGTCGACTGAAAATAAATAGGCCAGTCGATTTTTTTAATGAACCGTCTGATCTATAATGAACGGGCAGATGGCCTTCGTCTACCTCCGGCCAGTCACTGTTGACGATCTTTCTCGAACCGCCAGCGACCACCGGCCCAGACCCCTGCCTCCACCGCCCCGCCCTCCCATCGACCTCACACCACCGCCGTCCTTGGCAGCGCCCCCAGGTCATCCCTTTAATCCCGGCCGACCTCCAGATCAGGCGCCAGTAGCTCTAGGCCGCACATGCCCCTAAGATAAACACCAAGGCGCTGCTTCCCTGGCGTAATAGGCGTACTAGCGCCTGTTACGCCGGGGAATGCTTCCGTTAATTGGGAATCAAGTGGCCAGAAATTGAAATTCAGGGGGGCTACGGACCTCTAGCTAAGGTGAAATAGTATATGAGGAGAAACCTTGTGCATCGCGAGTTACTAGGAACATCTAGTATCAAGAAGAAGCGGTCAACTAGTGTCTTCTGTGGGATGAATACCGTGCAAGCAGAGATGTAGGATTTGCACGAATAAGGGAAGAGGAGTACCTTTTTTGGTTGCCGGTGTGGTCGCCTCCACAAGTCACGCCGATTTTCTTCTTTTTACCAGGGAAACCAATGTTCTGGAGGGTGCAGGCTTGGACAAACCCATGGCCAAATTGTTGACTGTGTTGTCGTGGCCGTATGTCGGAGGAGGGGAAGCAGATCCGAGGCGACGAAGGACGGCGTAGCAGGAATAGCTCCGGTGCGGTGGAGGGTGGTGAAGTTGGAGCGGCAGCGGTGAGGCGCAGGACGGCGTGGTTGAACTGGCTCGAGTACGGACGGCTCGAACTCGGCTTCAACTACTAGCCGTGGAGGGCGTTGCGGTTGAGGTTGCGGTGGACGACGACATCGGGGTATCGGCTCCGGCGTGATGGAGGAGGGCGGCGGTTGATGGGTGGGATGGGGTGGCGGACGGAGGACGCCGGGGTTTTGCGGCTGGTGGAGAGGTAGTTTTGGCGCCCACGGAGTACGAATGGGGAACCGGACGGGTGGGGGGAACCATGTTTCGGTCTGGGAGGCGCTTGTTTTTGGCTTTTTTGAACAGAAGATGGGACGCGCTTGTTTGAAATTTGGGGAAAGTACAAACTTTGCCCCCCTCTTAAATTTCGGACCTACTGCGGGTCGGGGGTAGGATAGTAATCCCAGGTGTCCCAAATAGTGGGCGGGAGCGATTTCGGCCACGCGCATGTGTGCTTAGGCGGCCATTGTGTATGAATGGTTTTGGGATGCGATTGCGTGGCGTCTAGATGAAGCTACAAACCCACCCCGGTTTAGACCTTTGGACGTCGGGCCGGTAGGTTTCGCGGGTCGGAGTTATTAGAAAAGTAATTTCCTTGTACTACCAAACATTAGTCTCACGCGGTTTCGGGCGAGTAGAGGCTCTTTTGGCGCTTCGTTCAAAATTTTGAAACACAAGCATTCACGTTTAGAGTACTCTTGAACTATGAGGATTGACCTAAATATACAACGTTATATTTGACCTTGTATGTTTGAAAACCTCATTAAATTATCCGCTTCTTTTTGAAATTTTGACACTTGAAAATCCTATAACTACGATTATTTTGGAATGGAGGAGCTAAATTTGAATCTATTTTGTACACGACTACATATGCTATTATGTACAAAATCAGAGCAAAGATTGGTGCCCCATAATTTAGGTATGGTTTACAAATGCCATGATATCAAATTGAAATAATTGAATGGACTTCATGTTGAATTTGATTTTTTAAACCACCTTAAGTTGAACTCAAATGTATGCTAGTTCATAGGTAGTAGCTATTTATAATGTCCATTGTGTAACTTTCGTATGTATAATGTGCTTTACACACACAACATGAACTATACTCACGTTTATATTCGATTGCTAAAGTGATGCATTGTCTGGAGTTCAAAATACTAACTATGTGGATCAATTGTGTCAAATAATAACATAGACATGCTCAAATTCGATAGAATCTAGATGTCTGATGGATCAATGACCGCTCCTTACGCGAATTGCAAATATCATGATCCCATCCTAATATTTGGATACAATTTATATCTTTAATCAATGTGTAGAGCAGTCTTTTACGTGTAGTTTCACTCTCCATCGGTGGTCTCTCACACATGCTCACACTCTCTCTCCCGAGGTGTCTTTCTCGCACACATGCTCTAGGTATAACCCTCCCTCCCTCTCGTAACCATTTACAATTGTTTTCACTAACCTTTATCACAAGCACTCTTCCTCTCGCAAACATACACATGCACAATCCTCATCGACCCTTTCTATATACATGGACCTGCCTACGTGTGTCATGTACGCACATTATCTTTACATTTGTCTCTCACGCATTGTCTCACACCTCTCTTCCTAATCGACGAGTATGATTCTAGCAGAGCATTCTGTAGGATGCCCCTTAAAGTTAGGTTGGATGAATAGTAATATCAGAGATAAAGGGGTTACCTTAGTCCGTGAACCTAGGGTTACAAATCCTAGTCGGCTTTGTTAGTGGACACAGAGTCCTTCACAATTCTGCTATATTTGTCTTGTACGACTAGTCATCCATGGGTCTTCCTAAATGCGTCACGGGCCGACCAATGTGGCGCAGGACGGAACAGAACGAAGGGCCTGACCTCGACCCACCGGACCTCACGCGGTGACACACCCTCTGCCCCCACGTCTGGTTATCTTCTCACACCCACACATACCAACACAAACATCACACACACATAAAATTTCTCCTGGTGCCTCTATTCCCTCCCCCTTGCATATACACACTCAAGGGAATGGAATCTCTTGTCATGACGTCATATTCTTCTCTCTCTAGACCACTCTCATTTCTCGTTCTATCTCTCCCACACCCCCCCGTCGGCCCCTCTATCCATGCCTCTCTCACATACGTAATACACACACATACCTCTCTAGGCCCCGCCAAATGCATCAACTACACATTCACACATGTTACATCACGTACTCCATTGATCTAAAAAGCCTTCTCTTCACGTTTATTTCGCATACAACATTCCTTTTGAATAAAGTGTGGAAAAAAATTATTTTAGAGTTTCCACATATATACAACATTACAAAGTTATATGGAGGAGTACGGACGCTAATTTGCATTGCATGGTGCCCACAATGATATTTATTCCGCACTGTGAATTTGTATTTTTTTATACTATATACAAAGTTAGTCATAATAAAGAGAAACGAAGAGCATCTCTCTCTCCATCGCATACCCCCCCTGTACGCCCCTTTCACGTATGCACACAAACTGCATCCATGCAACACTCACACATGCACCCACGCACGCACGCAACACTCACACGTACACACGCAGCCACGCACGCACACAACACTCACACGCACGCACGCAACACTCACACGCACACACGCACGCATGCATGCACACACCAGTACACCACACGACCAACACACACTCTCACGCTCAAGTGCTCAACCTACACATGCATGCGCACACATCAGGCCCTGACAGACACATACACAACCAGGTGATTCCCACGCACGGGTTGGAGCCTTCTCGCACCTACGTAAATTTGTGTTTATCTGACCTTTTGCCTATGCGAACTGACAGGTGGGACCCACAATGAACGTGGTCAATTTAACTAGTCAACATGGCACCACACAGACTATTTGGCCGGTCAACAGAGTGCAATCCGATGCTGAGCTATGAGCAAGTGACCGTATAATCACCGCAAAATGTATATAGTGACCGTAATCAGCTTATTCTGAAGTTCGGTGACCGTATTACACTTCTCTCTCTGTAGGCCCTCCAAAACTACATATCTACACGTTCTCGCATGTTACATCTAACAACTATGCAATACAGCACTACTACTACACACTCTAACACAATAAATCATATGTGTTTTTAGTTTTACTAGATATCATATTGTTACTTATAATTATTCAGTTTGCATACATTAAAATTGCCTTTGAAATGTATGGCCAGTATCATCTACCGCGCGGGATAAAAATCCCGCCCTTTCCTATTTAATCGGGTTTGTATCTATGGATCATGCGAAACAGCAAAACTATAGTACTATACAGTACAAGTGACAGTTCACTGGGCCGTCGTGTCATCTACTCCTCCGTCGTAAGAGTGGAGCGCTCGCTTTCATAAATCTTCTAGTCCCTTTCGCCGACATGTGGGACATCAAGCTACCGGGTCCATGTGCCATACCGGAATACAGTGCAGAGCAGCCGGGGTGAAGCACCCCAGTCATGGCGCCGGTGTAGTAATGAGCAATGAGGCGTCAAATCACAAAGCTGCACCTTTCCCATAGTTAAGTTGGAGGGACGAAGCAACCATCATTTCACTAGTTGCTAAATCCGCTTCTCCCTCATCATCTTCAACTTAACCACGTGTTGCTTCTGCCGTTGTTCTGCCTCATGTGGGACGCGGATCGGCTTGGTAAAGCGCTGACACATGGGACCGCATGTTAGCAAACCGCCAGGACAACATCCTCCGGAAATAAGAAACCTAATCCTAGACTTACAAAGGGCTATGTAGCTGCTACGTATACTTTCAATCTAATCTATATATGCCCCCCTGATTTTCAGGTGGGGTGGGCCTAATCCTCTCCTTTAATCCAATCAAATAGTCCCACATCACATCAGTTCGTAACTTTATGTAAACCATTACGTGGATGTAGCATTGCTCAAATAAGAAACCTCCCCCGCCATCTGCGCGGCAAAATCACCTCCTTTTTACTAATCTCGATTCTATAATTTTTTAAATCAATATAATTGAGATTTGTATAGATAGCACACAGGAGCAAAACCAAGTGGTACGGTTAAGGGCATCCACAATGTGTAGCCAAATGTAAAAATAGCTTTTGGCATCGTGGGAACCATTGTGGACGGTGTTGCCAAAGACAAAAAGATGGAACCGAAGTTCCCTGATTGATTGATTGAAGGAATAGGAAAATGCGACGTCTCTCCTCTTTCTCCCATGCTTGGACGCATGTAGTATAGTATAGAGCACATAGTCTACTCCCCTGTCCCTTCTATCACAAATAACAAAGCAGTGAGGCGTCAAATCACAAAAGCACGGACGAAGCAACCATCATTTCACTCTTCAGTGACTCCGCTTCTCCATCGTCTTCTTCGAGAAGCCATCTCACCGCATTAGTTACTCCTAGTAGTACTATTAAAGGACTTCCTGGATGCAAATAAGGTGGTTGTCTCGGCTTGCAGGCGGCACTTGTGAACGACTTACCGTGGTCTCCCTCAATGGTGTTCTCCGTCGAACGCACTTCACCAAACCACTAAAAAAATCGTCGACATCACCGCAATGGGGAAGGAAGTCAAATATAGTTACACCTCCATTTTTTGTACACAAGGCCAGTATATCAAAATTAAAATTTGCAAAGGGCCACTAACACTAATCGAGGCAAAATTGATGGGGTTAGCAACCAAGGACATTAATATCCCATGCATGCATGCGGAAGTGAGAAGGTTGGTTTGCATGGCGCTGCATTAATCAAGCGATGAGGAGTGAGATGGTTAGCTCTTTGGTCTTTGGAGAAAAAATACGCATTAATTGACACGTGAAACGATGATTTGTATCGATTAAATCCCGCGAAGGAAAACCCAGTCTTTCTTTTTTAACACTAGTACTCCTAGTATGTACGTACTTATCCTGTTTGGGTCTAGCCCTTGCATTGCCAAACTTCGCCACACATTTTTGCCAAGCTTGCCCAAAGTTTTCAAAATGAGAAGGAGGTCCACTTGCGCACGGCTATCGCGGTCGCACCGCACCCTCACACGGTCGCTCTTGCACGCCGCGGTCGCACCGCACCCTCACACAGTCGCTCCTGCATGCCACAAACCCAACCAAGGGAAGGCACCCTCACTGACATGTGCTGTCGCATGTGAACACACCAAACTCAGACATCCTATCGCTGACACATAATTTTTATTTCATAGAGTATGTTTATCCAACCGCATGTCGGGGAGTATCTGTACGACCCGTGCGGTGGTCTGTTGGGGAAGAAGAAGAGGTGAGGAAGAAGGAAAGAAGGGTTAGGAGACATAGGATATTCATCCAACCGCCTGAAATGGTAGACTGACCCAAGTCGGGCGACTTGCATAACAAATATATGTTTTTACATAGAAAAATATCCATAAAAACAACAACATAAAGAAAAACTATCACTGCTCGCGGAAAGAGATGACCTCGTCGTCTTTGGCTGCCGGCGCGACCCAGCCATCGCTGCCGATGTGTGTCTCCGCACCGTGGTTGTCCTTGACCTCCAGATACTCGTTCAAATGAGCGTGCGGGCGCTCTGCACGGACGAGAGCACAGCCCGGTTCAAGTCGAGGACGTCTGGTTCCTCCTGGAGGAGGGCCTCGATGGCAGCAGCATCCGCGCGCTCTGCGTTGAGTCAAGCCTTCGCCGCCTGGTTCAAGTCCAGGACGTCCGGTTCCGCCTGCAGGAGGGCGTCGATGAGAGCGGCATCCACGTGCTCTGCGTCGAGTCGAGCCTCTCCCGCCCGGTTCAAGTCCAGGACATCCGGTTCCGCCTGCAGGAGGGCCTCGATGGCAGCGGCATCCGCGCGCTGCACCTCAAGTTGAGCCTCCGCCGCCCGGTTCACATCCACGACATCCGGTTCCGCCTGCGGGAGAGCCTCGATGGCAGCGGCATGCGCGCGCTCCACATCGAGTTGAGCCTCTGCCTCCCAGTCCTCCTTTAGTATCGCCATGTTGAACTGCTGGTCCGCCTGCACCATGGGGGACTCGGACACCTGCACGAAGTCGATGTCCATCGTCTCATACCCATCGGGGGCCTTCTTTGCCGCGGCCTCCACCATGATATTGGATCGGCTTCCTCCTCGTAGCTTGGCTCCAGAGAACTCGGGGATTGGCCCGCTGCGATTTCTGCGCGGCGCTCCGGCGTCAGCATCTTGTAGTAAGTGATCTTGCAGCGCACCATGGCTTTCCGGCGAACTAGGGGACGCTTGATGCGGGCTAGGGGATGGAAAGGTGGGGGAATGGGCTGGAGATTTGGTGTGGTTTTAGGGCAGTGGCTGGCGTAGGCCGAGCAGCGAAGGTTCTGGTGTGAATAGTGGTTCCGGTGACGACCGGTCAATCGGTTTTTACTGTACATCGCTCTTGTCGCGTTCGCATTGCAGCCCGGCACGCTGGACCCTCCACGTCGCTCACCGAATGGAATGCGCTTCGTCTTGCGTTTTCGCTCGCTTGTGGGACCGCAGTTGAGAGAAAACCGACGTCCCTCTCCCTCCCCCGCCCGTGTCATTTATTATACCACCACTCCCTCCATTTTATGCGGAGTAAATAAAAACAGAGGGAATATACTACGGAGGAGGATCCCCTGACGTGGCCGAACCCATTGAGTAACTGACATGCGGGGCCTAGCAAGCATCGGGTCCACCAGTAAGTGACCGAAAGGGAGGGTAAGGCAGGGATACCTACGTCAGAGGATCCACTTCCACTATACTACTTTGACCAAATGTTAGAGTAATAATATATGACATGCAACTTACACAAATGTTAGAGTAATAATATATGACATGCAACTTACACAAAGCATACAGGGTCTAATGCGTTTTTCGAGGCTAACTTTGACCAAATGTTAGAGTAATAATATATGACATGCAACTTACACAAAGCATATGGTCAAATTCGTATGTGTAAGGGGTTTCCAATGATATAATTTTCACATTATACATCTCATGTACTATTAATCTTGTCAATAGTCAAATTGGAAACCATCTCGAGTACAAATCTAGGAGTACGTACGAATCTAACAATATTGATTGGGCGTTGTTGAATGTTGATACCTTTTTGATCAAAGTAGATATACTTTGACTACACATAAAACTTATATGTAAACTAGAAAGGATAGGAGGGAGTATATTGTATGTTCAAAAACGAAACGAACATTGAATACCCTTTATATATGATTTGCGGATGCTATGATCACCGGTTCAAAATTTTGAATCTGCCTTAGGTATCACGTGCCCCCACTCGTTCCCTCTCGATTTCATCTTGGGCTCCGGAGATCTATTGAAAGAGGACTAGGGTGTGTACATGCGAATGATACTCGGCGGAATGTTCAAATGAGGCATGCGGGAGGATGGACTCGACTGGAGGGCGACATGATCGATGGAGAAGAGGGTTGGAGAGGAATGAGAAATAAGCAAATGCCACATGATTATACTTGAACGGCTCAAATAAACAATAAGTTGTCTCGCTTGGTCTACATAGTGAAAGGCCTAATGCGCAAGGCGGAGCACTGACGCTCGAATATGGCCGGGAAAACAGGGAAACAGACATGTGGGGCACAACCGTCGGGACGATGTAGCACAGACTAGTCCAATGGAGGAGCTGGCCCACGACCTCCTCGCCACCGACAACCGTTCATGTGGGTCGTTGGGGCCAACAACGGGGTGCAGCTCTAGCACCGCCTCTGGACACGGCGACCGCGGTGAGCGACATGCTCATATCGTTGCTAGACACGGTCGGTTTCAGTTTGCCGATGGTGGCGTTACTGCTGTGGCACGACCAACGGTATGTTCGGTTTGTGCACAAGGTTGCCCCATCAAAGCATTGGGTAGCCAAAATTTTGGTTGAGGTATTGGTTGCCCATGATTTGGCCGACATTGGCAAGAAAAATGAACTTGAGTTGGCTAGAGTTCATTGGCATGCCAAAGAAATGGCAACCATCCAAACAAAGACCAATCTTTGGGTCATGACCAAATTTTTGGTTGAGGTATTGGTTGCCCATGATTTGGCCGACATTGGCAAGAAAAATGAACTAGAGTTGGCTAGACTTCATTGGCATACCAAAAAATGGCAACCATCCAAACAAAGACCAATCTTTTGGTCATGACCAAAATTTTGGCAAGATGCACTTTGGCCACAATCCAAACACACCCCAACACCTGGCTCGTCGAGGATGCACGGGGCGCTCAACGCGTCCGCGGAGTGGTGTAGCGCAGCCAACTGCATCCTCTGGACCTGAGACCATGCCGGGTCGTCTTGTTTTTTCAATGACATGCGGGGATCGCACGTGAGCAAAGGGCATCTCCAACATTGCCACGACCGCAGCTGACTACCCTGGCACACCAAAACCCTCGTCCCTCGCGCCGTCGCGCGGTGCGTTCCCAGCCGGCGCTAGCTGCCCGCATTCATGTCGTCCGTTCGTATGTCATCATTAAGAGGCTCGGTGCCCGCAGAACCAACTCCGGCGGCTTAATGAAGCACCCGGACACTTGGCCTCACCGAAATGCGCTACTTAAAGCGGCAACACCCAGCTAACCTCCACACCATAGCGCATCGTCCTCCTACCTGGAACCACATCCGCCATGACTGCAAACGCGAATGCTCTGTGGGAGAGCTTGTCTTCGGGGATGGAGCTCGAGGTCGCCGCCCTCGCTCAAGTCGCCGCACAAGGGGTGGCCACGCCGGCGGCCAACGACGGGAGCACCGTCAGCGACGCGTCCTACTTGTCGCCGTCCAACGTCCGGCACCGCCGAGGTCGGTGACTCCTCCGAGGATGAGTAGGGCATGGGAGGGGGGAGGTCATGGTGTGCCAACTGGCCGGTCCGTCTCCCGTGTTCTACTTTTCCTCGCCGGAGACCGCACCTTCACTTCACGGGTCTTGAACCCCGCCCCCGTACATGGAGATCACAGATGGAGGACGTCGGTCGCCATCGTAGAATAGGTTTAGGGTCGGGTTTCTTTTATTTTTTTGTCCTATAAAAGTTCGAAATGTAATGAAAATCTGCCGTGTTTGCATTAATCTCGACAGGTGTATATGAACTTTCATAATAATATACATATTGTAGGAGTACTAGCAAGATGCCCGTGCGTTGCACGGAAGATCAAGATCTTGTGGGAGAAAAGGATGAACGAGGGAAAGCCTTATCTGCAAATGTGGAGAGGAGTGCGGGTGTCGGGGGTTCGGTGCGACATATGCCAACGGATGGCTTATCATGGTGGGGGCGAGTAGAACGTCGCCGGTGCCTGGAAACGGGATGAGGCGAAGACATGCACGCCGGCGAATCTTACCCAGCTTCGGGGCTCTCCCGGGAGATAATACCCCTACTGCTTCTCTGCGGGGTCTCCGCATGATCACTATGGCCAAGTGTTTACACGGTGGCTCCTTGAGCTGTTTCTGGTGGTAGAAGAGGGCAAGGCTAGCTCTCTCCTTCTATCTGGTATGGTCTAGAACAACTGGGATCCCCCCTTGCATGGGTGCCCTGGGGGGTTTATATAGGCCTACCCCCCAGGGGTACAATGGTAATTCGACTGGGCGCGGGCCCAGCCGTCAGTGCCTCCGACCTCCGACTTCTCCGCCGACTGCTGGGGCCCGCCGACTGGTGGTCCCCGCCGACTGATCTGGTATGGAGCCGATAGGCCGCGTCCGCCACGGGCGGGTCTTGCCGGCCGCTGATTACTGTAGCCGGGCTTCTGATGACGCAAGCTTGGTCATGGGGTCATGGCAACAGCCCCGCTGCCTGGCGAGCGATCACTATGGCCACTCCCCATCTCATCTTGATTAATGGCGCGTGGGCCCCGAGGGAGGGCTCGGCCGACTCCCCCGGGCCGACTCCCGACGGGTCCGATTGGCGGTTCTCCTGCCGTCTCCTGAGGTCTCGCTGACTTGTGGGCCCTGCTGCCTCCAGGCCGTACAGACAAGCCATCGTGGGAGCAGGACTTGGTACTGTGGTGCTGATGTCAGGGCCGACCGGGCAACAGTGCCACGCCGCACGGAGATCTTCCCGGGTACGGCGTGCTGTGGCCATGCCTGCCCTCGGTAAGGGGAGGGGAGTGGGCTTCACTGTAGCCACGCCCCTGCCCCATCCTCTTCGATGAGGTCATGGTTTGTTGGAGTCGCCGGCCGACTCCCCAAAGCCGGCTTCTCTGGAAGTCGTCCCTATGACTCGGCCGTGAGCGGGCAGTCAGCCGCCCTGCCGTCGACTCCTCAGGAGGCGGCTCTTCGCCCCGGGGTCTTGAGGGGCGCAGCCTGCCCCGATGTCGTGAAAGGTTATGGGAGTCAGCTTGGCCCACCCATGGCCTATTACTCCGACAGTAGTCCCCGAAGCTGGTGAGGCGCCGCGGACGATCAGCCGAGAAGCCTCAGCAGTTTCTCTTTCTGGGTGCTCAACACATGGTCTTGATTGACTTCTGCCGGGATGTCTAGGAGTCGGACTTTCTCAACTCGGACTTCGCTTAATTTTGACTTGCTCGGTATTTCGAACATCGCGGCGGGATTTTAAGCGGCGTGCTAACTAAGCCTCCAGGCCGCCGCCCATTCTTGGCCTGTCATGCGAGGGCATGTGGCTAGGCCGTCCTGCCAGCCCACGCATGCGATGGGACAGGCCCACAGGCAGGGCCCGCCACTACCGTGCCTCGGCGCCCGGTGGATCTGCTGCGGCCCCGGTGGACGGTTGGGATTCCCGTGGAGTTACTGCGCGCAGTAACTTTACGTGGATCGTGGGGGTCGTGGGGTTGTGGACGCAGTAAATCCCCACGTCCGCCCCCTCGGCTTCGCAGCTCATAGGGCTATAAGTAGGGGGAAGAGGGGGGCACGCGCGCCCCTCCTTCCCACTACTCCTCGTTCTCTTCCTCCTTGCCGCTCCTCACACTCCTCCTTCCTCTTCTCTTCTTCGCTCCGCCGCACGCCCAAGCTCCGGCGAACGCTGCGGCGACAGCTCGCGATGAGTTCTTCCTCCACTGCCGCGCCTCCCCCAGTGCGTTCCGGCACCTGGGACGGTTCCAAGGTTCATGAAGACCACATTGAGTTCCTCCACCGAACCCGTCGACTCCCCGGCGAGGATCACGTGTAGGTGCGTCTTGCGCCGGAGGGGGAGATTTCCCCCGCCCCGCAGGAGGGCGAGCTGGTCATCTTCCGCTTGCACTGCCTGCGCGGGCTGGGGCTACCGGTGAGCACCTTTTTCCGGTCTTTCTTGGAGTTCTACGGCCTCCAGCCGCACCACCTCACCCCCAACACAGTGGTGCTGCTGTCCGCCTTCGTGGCCTTGTGTGAAGGCTTCCTCGGAGTCCTCCCCACCCTCGAGCTCTGGGGGGAGTTCTTCTTCTCCAAGCTCGGCACCCAGGCTGCGGGCGTGCCGGCTCAATGCGGCGCCTTCATCGCTGTGCGAAGGTCAGGAGCCGACAACCCCTTCCCCTCCATCTCGCTGATAAAGTCGGTGAAGATGTGGCAGAGATCCTACTTTTACGTCAGGAACGTCGCCATGAGGGGCAACTGAGTCAATCTGCCGGCTTTCGAAGCCGGCTCGCCGGCTGGGAGATTGCCCAATTGGTCGTACCGGGCCAGGTCACTGACGCCTGCGGGAGCCGGCGCCATCACGCGACTCCGAGTGCTGACGCAGTCGGAGGGTCTGACTGGTCCGGACCTGCTGGCCGCCTTTGTCTCGCGCCGAGTTCTGCCACTCCAAGGCCGCCCTCACATGATATGCCAGATGAGCGAGCACCGCGACCCGAGTCGGATGTGCACCAAGGACATGCCTCACGAAGAGGTGGCCTTCATGGTGAACTACCTCTCGGACAGCAGGCTCCTAGAGGACTGGCGATTCGGCAAGGAGCCGTACTCCCACGCCAACCCCCCGCCCGTGGTGAGTCGCCTTTCTTTTCTTTCTTTAGATTGTCTTCTTCTTGCCGAGTTTTGTTTTGACCAGTCAGCTTTGGTTAGAATCCCCTTCTTCACCCACCAGCCGGCACCTCGGGGCCGGCCCGTGAGTTCCTCGCCGACCGGGCAGAGAGCGACATCGACAACCCCGATCTGGGGGCGGCGGCTCTGGAAGACGACGCCAAGGGAGGAGGAGGGACAGCAGGCGACTTCAGGCCTTCGGCTACCTTTGCCGACTGGCCTGAAGACAGGACCGAGGGAGAAGTCGCCCCTCGCCATCGGCCAGGAGCCAGCCAGCCTGGCGCGGGCTCTTCTGCCACGCCGGGCGCTCCAGGCAGCGGGAAGAAGTGCATGGCCGTGCCGACCTTGTTCGGCAGTCGGCCGAAGAAGCCCAAGGGCTCGGCTGCAGTGACCCGGCGGGACGAGGCAGCCGCGAAGGCCATCCGCTTCCATAAGGAAGTGAATAAGCCGCTGTTGGTCTCCGCGTAAGTATTCTGTATTCAAAGTTTTATTCTTTCTTCGTGATTTGTCTGAGTCTCTGCTTGCCCCTCTTTCTTCAGGGCTCCCCTCTCTCTTGAGCGGGCCGCCGCCGCCTCCGTCATGGGGTCAGCGGAGACGTCCGCCACCACTCGGCGGATTGACCCCGCTGCTGACCTCCGGGAGGCGACGAAGCGGAATGCGCAGGAGAGGCGCAACGAAGCAGAGGCCCTCCGCCTGGAGAAGGCGGAGGCCTCCGCTAAGAAAAAACTAGCGGAGGCCGAAGCCGCCGCCATGGTGAAGCAGCAGGCTGAGGAAGCCGCACGCCGCCAGTCAGCCTTGCTTGTCACCCCGCTGAACTCTGCGCCGCCGCCTCCGGAGTTCACGGGGCCAACTGGAGAAGCCGATGGGGAGAACCTCGTCGAGGAGAGGGAAGGCGGCGACCCCTCTACTCCGGACGCGCATGTTCCGCTGCCGCCTCCGCCGCTATCTGAAGGCGCGCAAGGTGAGCAGCCAGCGGACCCTCCGGTGTCGCCGACCGAAGACGAGGCCGTGGCGAGGCTACTCCTCCAAGTTGGCTCGCCAACGCGCCGTCGTCTGGAGAAGGCGACTTGGGCACCCCGCCCTGGAAGCCGGCACCGCCAGCTCGGCGGCCCCAGACGCTGAAGCGACGAGCGCCGCACCTGTTGGGTGGGTGCGAGGAGGCGGCACAGGGCCGCTGAACCGAGCGCTCCTGGACGTCCAGGCGAAGCTCCGTGCTGAGGGCGACGCTCTCCAGAGTTGCACCAAGGCATTCCTAGCGTCACGGGCAGCCGTCCGGGTATGTTTTTTTCCTTTGGTCTTTTTTTCTTGCTCCTCTCTGTGGGGGCGCGCCAGCGCACCCACTGGGTGTAGTCCCCTAGTTTCAGGCCGGCTACTGAGAAGGCGGCCCGAAACTCCAACTGATGAACTTTTGGGTACTAACTTTGTCTGAAATGCTTGTCGCAGGATTACCACAACCTCCGCGTCACTACCTTCAACCGTAACGTTGAAGAGCTGGGCAAGCGGACCGTCGACTTGGTGGAGAGCCGGAGTAAGTCCCCCTCTTCTTCTTTTTTCTCTGCGGGGGCGCGCTAGCGCACCCGCCGGCTATAGTCCCCGAGATTCGGGCCGACTGCTGAGCAGTCGGGACAGATCTCCCCGGCGACCTACTTTATTGATGACTGTTATCTTTCTTCCTTTCTTTCAGGAGACAACGCTGCTCTTCAACAGTAGCTGAGCGAAGCCAACTCCGCCCTGCGCGCCAAAGGGGAAGAGTGCAGCAAGCTCGCCACAGAGCGCGATCTGCTGGCCACTCAGTTGGCAGAGCAGAAGGAGCTGCTTGTGAAGTCGCAGAGGGAGGCGGAGGAGACGGAAACCACCCTCTTGGCCGAGTTCGCGAGCGAGCGCTCCTCCTGGTCTGACAAGGAGGCGCTGCTGTCCTCCGGCTTCCACGAGATTGAAGACATCGTTGATGGTGAGTCTCTTTATTTTCTTTCTTCGAGCTACCGACTTAGATCGTGTCGACTCCTGGTTTTTGACTTACTTCTTTGTTTCTTTGTGTCTATGCAGACTTCTTCCCTGGGCAGTCGCAGGCCGCCATCCAAGCCATCGAGGCTGACCATGAAGGTCGGAGGGCGGAGGGCACAGAGATCGCCGCCGATGCCCCCCGAACTCTTGACGAGCACATCCTGAGCATTGAGGCTCACCTCCGGCCGGCTCACCGGATGCTGCGCCGGCTTCGGCGCGTCGGTGCCCAGGCGATTGCCGCCCTTTGGCCGGATATGCAGGCTCCGTGCAGCCCCAGCCTGACGGCCAACTGGCTGGAGGTCGCGGCTGGTCGTCTTGAGGCCTGGAAGGGCTCTTCGGCCCGGGCTGGAGCGCGCCAGGCCTTGGAGTTCGTCAAGGCGTGGTACCTGAGGTTCGATCTAGACCGGTTGGCCACGCTTCGGTCGGAGGCCCAGCCGGAGCTGGCGGCTGCGGAAGATGCCCTCGTCAAACATGCTGCGGCGATCGCCGAGTACACCGGCACCAGCATCTTCGTCCCCGAGCGGTCTGAAGACGGCAAGGAGGTACCGCCGGAGTGGTTTGGGATGAACCCAGACTACGGCGAAGACTCGGCGGAGGTGATTGGCTCCAGCGTCGAGGAGGAGGACGAGGCGGAGGATGGGGGCGAGGCGGAGGCACCAGAAGGCGGAGCAGACGACCAGCCTCAGCCCGACCGCGCCTCCAGCAACGAGCCGCGTGCGACCGAGTCGACTGCCGCCGGAGGTGATCAAGCCGAGACTAGCCAGCCGGCTGCCCCGACGCCTGACGCTCGCGCCTCCTCCGACCCTCCGAATCCGTCTGCTGCCTCCTGAGCTGCCGCTGTATCTTTTATTTTATCTGCTTCAGTAGTCTTTGAAGAACTTGTTAATTCGCACAATTCCACCCGCGGGGTGTATTTCGAACCTCTACTCAACAATTCGGCCAAAGGCCTATGTTATGTAAATATATATATATCTATCTTTTCTTGCTCATTGTTTTTTTGGCTTTTTTCCTTTGCCGCTTTCTCTTAGTTGCATGCCTTGCCAATCGGACAACCACTCTGCGGACTATTGCTAGATCAAGTGCTAGGCTACTTTGGGAAAGCAAGTACTTAGCCGATTTCAAGATAGTTTGAGCAAGGTGGATAGAAGACGACAATCCGACTATCCGAGAGTCGGTTTGCAAGAAAGGCTGGAAGCCGTCTTGAGCTATGTTTTATGCTTTGAGCCATTAACCCTTTTTCATGCGAACACCCATTCTACCTTACCTCTGCCCACTGTACAGTCGCTCTGCGAGCTGCAGCTTCTGACAAAAGACGGTTTAGGTGTTTACACACTACTTGTCCGGCTGTAGGAAGCATTTCATAGTGCAAGGCGGCAAGTCCCCGGGTCGACTTGTCGAGCCCGGTGCCAAGCGGCATGACAAAGAGTAACATACTTGTAGGCATAATTTTTATCATACAGACAAAAGAGGGTAGTCCCCGAGCTCGTCTCGGGGGCCACGAAGTCTTGGTACTTTAATACAAAAGGTAGCGTGGTACATACTGCATCAACTATAAAATCTTCGGAGGAGATTTGCATTCCACGGCCGCTTTGTCTCCTTGCCGGAGTCGTCCCTCTTGCGTGCTTGGGGCTTCTGAGCGTCGATCAGGTAGTAGGAATCATTGCCCAGTACTTTGCTGATGATTAAAGGGCCTTCCCAAAGAGCCGACAGCTTGTGCTGGCCGGCTGTTCACTGGATCAGCCGGAGCACAAGGTCGCCTTCTTGGAAAGATCTTGGCCTGACCTTCCTGTTGTGATATCGGCGCAGGCTCTGCTGGTAGATGCTGGACCAGCTGAGTGCCAACAGCCGACCCTCTTCGAGCAGATCGACGCCGTCTTGTCGTGTTTCTTCTGCTTCCTCCTCGGTGTACATGGTGACTCGTGGGCAATCAAACTCTATGTCCGTTGGGATGACGGCTTCGGCACCATAGACGAGGAAGAAGGGCATGAAGCCGGTTGACTTGTTTGGAGTTGTGCGCAGACTCCAGAGGATGGCTGGCAGCTCGTCGAGCCAGCAGCCAGCCGAGCGCTCCAGAGGCTCGATCAATCGAGGCTTGATGCCGGACAGGATGAGGCCGTTTGCTCGCTCCACTTGGCCGTTTGACTGCGGATGGGTGACAGACGCTAGGTCCAGTCGGATGCCCTGTGTTGCGCAGAAACGGGCCAAGGCGCCTTTGGCAAAATTTGTGCCGTTGTCGGTGATGATGCTGTGTGGTATGACGTACCGAATTGTGATATCGGTGATGAAGGTCACGACAGTCGGACTGTTTAGTTTCTTAATTGGCTTCACTTCCACCCACTTGGTGAACTTGTCCACTGCGACAAGTAGGTGAGTTAAACCACCTCGTGCTGTCTTGAATGGTCCCACCATGTCTAGACCCCAAACTGCGAAAGGCCAGGCAATGGGGATGGTCTTGAGCGCAGAAGCCGGCTGGTGCGGCTTGGAGCTGAACTTCTGGCACCCTTTGCATTTTTGGACCAACTCCTTGGCCTCTTCCAAGGCAGTCGGCCAGAAGAAACCCTGTCGAAAGGCTTTGGAGACGAGTGCTCTTGAAGCCGCATGGTGGCCGCATTCGCCTTGATGGATGTCATTGAGAATCGCCTGGCCTTGCTCTGGCTCTACGCAGCGCTGATAGACACCAGTGACGCTGCGCCTGACCAGCCCTCTCTTGATTATGGTATAGGCTGCTGCCCGGCGTTGTACTTGCCGAGTTGAGGTCTCATCAGTTGGTAGCTCTTTGTTCACCAGGAATTTGAGGATGGGCTGGTCCCATGAGGGTGCTGCTATTTCATCGACTACCAAAACTGTGACTTGGACGAGGGCGGCTGGGCTGGGAGGCGGCGGGTTGGAGTCAACAGCCGCTTGCTGGGTTGATGAAGTCCCCAGGCCGACTGGCGCGGTCCTTGGGCCGAGTTCTGGAATCTTCGAGTCCGCCATCGCAGTCCCCGGGCCGGGCTCGACTGTGGCGGCTTTGGAGTCATCCGCCAAAGTCCCCATTCCGTCTGCCGGAGCTCTAGAGTCGGATCCACCGTCTTCAGGAGGAGCCGGCACAAAAATGGAGTCTGATTCTGGTGAAGGCTTGATAGACGGCTTGAGGAGGCGTTGAAGGGCGACGCCAGATGGTATCGCTTGGCGGGTAGAGCCGATTCGTGCCAAGGCGTCTGCTTGGTCGTTGTCGTTTCTTGGCACATGGAGGAACTCGCACCCTTCGAAATACCCGCTAAGTTGCTCCACGAGGAAACGGTAGCTCGCCATGTTTGCGTCTTTCGCGTCCCAGTCGCCAGATGACTGCTGGACCACTAAGTCCGAGTCGCCATAACACAAGATCCGGCGGATGCCAAGTTCTTTGGCAAGCCGGAGCCCGTGAATGAGCGCCTCGTACTCGGCAACATTGTTGGAGGCGGCAAAATGGATTTGCAATGCATACTTGAGCTTGTCGCCTTTGGGAGAGGTGAGGACGACGTCGGCTCCCAAGCCGGTTTGCATCTTGGAGCCGTCGAAGTGCATCCGCCAATGGGTGGAGTCAGGCGCTGGAGGCAGGTACTGGGTCTCCGCCCAGTCGACGAGGAAGTCGGCCAGTGCTTGTGATTTGATAGCGGTGCGGGGCTGGTAGTAGATGGTGTAAGGAGCCAGCTCTATGGCCCACTTGGCCACTCGACCAGAAGCATCTCGGCAAGTGGAGCCGTGCAGACCACCGTGATTGGATGCTCTTGAAAATAAGGCTTCAATTTCTTGGCAGCAAAGTGTACGCCAAAGCACATCTTCTGGTAGTGGGGTAGTTCTGCTTGGAGGTCGACAGTACCTCGCTCAGGTAATATACTAGTCTCTGGACAGGCAGCGCCTTGCCTTCCTCCTTGCGCTCCACTACCATGACTGTGCTGACTACCCGGCTGGTGGTAGCGATGTACAGGATCATAGGTTCCTTAGGAGTCGGAGCCGCCAGGACGGGTGGAGTAGTCAGCATCTTCTTCAACTGGTGAAAAGCTTCGTCCGCCTTATGGTTCCACTCGAAAAAAGTGGTCTTCTTCATGAGTTGGTATAAGGGGAGAGCTTTCTCGCCCAGCCGACTGATGAATCGGCTGATGGATGCTAAGCAGCCGGTGAACTTCTGCACATCCAGCAGTCGGTTGGGTACCTCCATTCTCTCGATGGCCTTGATTTTTACTGGGTTGCATTCTATGCCGCGTTTAGAGACCAGGAAACCTAGCAGCTGGCCGGCTGGTACTCTGGAGACACATTTCTCGGGGTTGAGCTTGATCTGGAACCGACGTAGGTTCTCAAAGGTCTCCTTGAGGTCTTCCAACAGTGTTCCACGCTTTTCCGTCTTCACCACCACGTCATCTACGTAGACGTGGGTGTTCCTGCCGAGCTGCTTGAGAAGGCAGTTCTGCATGCAACGCTGAAAGGTGGCGCCGGCATTCCTTAAGCCAAACATCATGGTGAGGTAGCAGAATGCTCCAAACGGCGTGATGAAGGCGGTCTTCAATCTGTCAGCCGGGTTCAGCCTGATCTGGTGATATCCTGAGTATGCATCCAAGAAACTCAACAACTCGCATCCGGCTGTGGAGTCTATCACCTGGTCAATTCTTAGTAGAGCAAATAGGAAGGCGAAATCCGTCGGTACACCTGGCATGTCTTTGGGAGATCATGCGAAGATGTCCCAATTCTCACGGAGGAAATAGACGAGCTCGCCTTCCTATTTGCTGTCGAGGTTTGCACCTACGATGGCGTACCTCTCTGGGTGCTCCGGATCCAAGGGTATCTTCTTTGTCTCTTTGGCCGGTTTGAACGAACCTTCGGCTTCCGACTCCTTTGGGTCGGGCGATATCTCCGGCTGCTTGCCGGCCATCGCCACAACTCGTTCAAGGAGTCGCTTCTCGGCTGCGATCACCAGGGACTCGGCCAGCCGACTGCTCTCGGCCGCGCAAGCGGATGACTTCCGGTAGTCGCCGGCCACAGTCAGAATTCCCCTGGAACTGGGCATCTTCATCTTGAGGTAGGCATAGTGGGGGACCGCAATGAACTTAGCCAAGGCGGGTCGGCCAAGTAGCGCATGGTATGGGCTCTCAAGGTCCACCACCTCAAACCAAACAGACTCTCTTCGGAAGTGATCTTTGTCCCCAAAGAGGACGTCAATCAAGATCTTGCCGATTGGTGAGCAGGAAAGCCCAGGAACAATGCCGTGGAACAATGTCCGGCTGTTCTGAAGCTATCTTTGCTTGATTCCTAACTTCTCCATGATGTCCTTGTACAGGATATTGATGCTGCTGCCCCCGTCTATCAGAACTCGCGAGAAACACGCGGCCTGTTTGTCTGTGGCAAAGGTGGCGTCTAGGACCAAGGCGTAGGAGCCCGGACTCGGCATCACTTCTGGTTGGTCAGCCCTAATCCAGCTGATGGGCTTCTCAGACTAGTGCATGAACTTTGGCGTCTCTGAGGCTACTGCGTTCACCTCTTGTCGCTGCAGCCGCCTGCTGCGTCGATCATCAGCCACACTAGTGAACACCACATAGGCTCCATGCTCTTCAGGGTATTCGTCTTGTACTGCGCTGACTGGCCTGACTGCCGGCTGCTGGGGCGGAGGCGGAGGCGGCTGCCCAGCAGGCAGGGGTGGCAGGAGGCCGTCTCCCTTGGCGATCCTGGTGGGCCAGTGGCACTTCCGGGTGGTGTGATTCGATGGCTTCGCACCACTGTGGAACTTGCAAGGTCCATCCAAGGTCTGCTCATAGGAGAAGGCCGGCAACCAGTTCGGCTTGCCGCCTTTCTGTCGCTTGGGCGGAGGCTTCTCTTCTGGCTGCTGGGCTTCAACGGTCGTGACCTGCCGGCTGCCGGAAGCCGGCTGCGGGGCCTTGTGCTTGTTATCGCCTTGCTGTTGTCGCCGGACGTTGTCTGCCGCCGGAGTTCTTGGAGCTTGAGGAGCTACTTTTCCAGTCGTGCTGATTTGAATTTCCGCCTTCATGGAGGAGTCGGCCATGGCGTACTTGTCCGCTATGATCAGCAGCTATTCGAGGGTTTCTGGCTCGTCGCAGAGGAGCTTGTGCTTGAGGAGGGTGCCTTCTTGGCACCCGGCTGTGAAGTACTCGATGGCCTGCACCTCGTGCACGCCCTTGCAGGAGTTCCGGAGCTCAGCCCAATGCGTGAGGTAGTCGCGAGTCGACTCGTCAGGACCTTGCACGCACAAGGAGAGCTGACGAGGCTTGGGAGGACGCTTGTACGTGCTGGTGAAGTTGCGGATGAAAGCTTCAGTGAAGTCGACCCAACTGTTGATGCTGTGGGGCTTTAGGCTGTTCAACCATGTCCGGGCCGTGCCCTGGAGCATGAGCGGAACGTATTTTACGGCGACACGCTTGTTGCCGTTTGCTTTGCTGACAGCCGTGGAATAGTCGACTAGCCAGTCTTCCGGCTTCACAGAGCCGGTATACTTGGGCGTGTCTCTTGGGAGCGTGAACCCTCTGGGAAAGGGCTCGTCCCGAATGCGGGGCCCGAAACAAGGCAGACCCAGCTCGTCTTCTTCTTCCAGCGCTAGGGACCGATGAAGTTGGTTGATCCGGTGGCGGGCGTCATTCTCTCCAACTCCCTCTCGGCGGCCAAGGCGGTCACCGAGAGTTGGATGGTCAACAGGTGGCGGGGAGACTCGCCTCTCCTTGTGGGGAGGGGGAGGCAGACAGTCGTCCCGTCGTTCCACTGCTCTCGGGCGGCCATCTCGGTCACGCTCTATGGTAATGCGAGTCCGACCGTGGCTGACAGCCAGCTCCTTGTCCTTTCTTCCTCGGGCGCCGCCAGTCGGCGTCCGAGACGTCGCGCCTTGATCTTGGTGCGGGTCGTCGTTTGGCCGCTACGGCGCCTCCTTGCGGCAGCCGGCCTTGTTCTGCGCGGCGGCCGTGTCGAGGAGCCGCTGGACTCGCTCCATCATGAGGCAGCATTCTTCGCCCTCGAAATTGTCCAGCTCATCCGCCGCTGCCTGGGCGGCTCGGATATTCTCCGCCGGTGTAGCGTACACGGGGCGGCTAGCCCCAAACAGGCTGGCGATGGCTACGCCGCGCTGCTGGACCGTGCCAAGGCGGCTGGGCCCTGCCGGGGCCGGCGAGCCGCCAACGGCGCGATCCATCTCCCGCTGGTAAGCTTCTGACAAGCGTCTCATGCTGGCCAGCTTCTTCGCGCCTTCAACGAGCTGAAGGCGGCGCGCTTCTAACGTCTCCGCATCAGCATCTTCCGGAATGGGCGCAGTCAGGTCTTGCAGCGCTGCGCCGAGTGAGTCGGGCGCTCCTCCGCCAGGGAACTCATCATGAGTGATGACTAGCACCTCAGTGACGGTGCTTCCATCGCTCTCTGCGTGGGGGGGAGGTTCGTCGTAGACCACCACGTTGGTGGGGAACGCGTCGATCGACGCGGTGTCGGAGTCGACCAGCATCGGGTCGGTGGAGCCTACGGACTCCAAGTCTACGGCAGGCTCGCCAGAAACATGGAGTTGATTGAGGAGGCCCGCGAGGAGGTTTTCAGGGCCGCCCGCGCCTGCGTCGGACGCAGGTTCATCGGAGAGGCAGACCTCGCCGACAAGTTCGGCCAAGGAGCTAGCTGCGCAGGCGATCTCAACGCTGCGTAGCGCGTCGATGCAGACTTCACCTAGCGTGCCTGGCTGGCTGCGCTCGCCAGGAAGGAAAAGGGTTCCCGTCCAGAACAGAACTCCGGACGGCGGTGCACCAAGCCCCACGGTGGGCGCCAAATGTCGGGGGTTTGGTGCGACATATGCCAACGGATGGCTTATCATGGTGGGGGCGAGTAGAACGTCGCTGGTGCCTGGAAACGGGATGAGGCAAAGACATGCACGCCGGCGAATCTTACCCAGCTTCGGGGCTCTCCGGGGAGATAATACCCCTACTGTTGCTCTGCGGGGTCTCCGCATGATCACTATGGCCAAGTGTTTACACGGTGGCTCCTTGAGCTGTTTCTGGTGGTAGAAGAGGGCAAGGCTAGCTCTCTCCTTCTATCTGGTATGGTCTAGAACTACTGGGATCCCCCCTTGCATGGGTGCCCTGGGGGGTTTATATAGGCCTACCCCCCAGGGGTACAATGGTAATTCGACTGGGCGCGGGCTCAGCCGTCAGTGCCTCCGACCTCCGACTTCTCCGTTGACTACTGGGGCCCGCCGACTGGTGGGCCCCGCTGACTGGTCTGGTATGGAGCCGACAGGCCGCGTGCGCCGCGGGCGGGTCTTGCCGGCCGCTGATTACTATAGATGTGCTTCTAATGACGCGGGCTTGGTCATGGGGTCGTGGCAACAGCCCCGCCGCCTGGCGGGAGATCACTGTGGCCACTCCCCATCTCATCTTGATTAATGGCGTGTGGGCCCCGGGGGAGGGCTCGGCCGACTCCCCCGGGCCGACTCCCGACGGGTCCGACTGGCGGTTCTCCTGCCGTCTCCCGAGGTCTTGCTAACTGGTGGGCCCTGCTGCCTCCAGGCCATACAGATAAGCCGTCGTGGGAGCAGGACTTGGTACTGTGGTGCTGATGTCAGGGCTGGCCGGGCAACAATGCCACGCCGCACGGAGATCTTCCCGGGTACGGCGTGTTGTGGCCATGCCTGCCCTTGGTAAGGGGCGGGGAGTGGGCTTCACTGTAGCCACGCCCCTGCCCCGTCCCCTTCGATGAGGTCATGGTTTGTTGGAGTCGCCGGCCGACTCCCCAAAGCCGGCTTCTCTGGAAGTCGTCCCTAGGACTCGGCCGTGAGCGGGCAGTCGGCCGCCCTGCCGTCGACTCCTCAGGAGGCGGCTCTTTGCCCCGGGGTCTTGAGTGGCGCAGCCTGCCCCGATGACTTGAAAGGTTATGGGACTCGGCTTGGCCTACCCGTGGCCCATTACTCCGACAACGGGTAAATTGTCATAGTTTCCTTCATATCCGTTTGATATAGATCGGACGGCCTATATTGCAGGATCAGACACATCTTTCTACATCTACGGGAACCTACAAAAGGGTTAACGTAAATTGCCTCTCTCTCTCTCTGTCTCCTCCCCTGATTTTCATGGTAGTGGACCCCTCCGTCCCCCCAATCTACAATCAACAGCTCACACTTTTCACATTACGTTAATTACGTAACTGGGATTACGTAGGTGTAGCATTACTCGTCCTAAAAAACCCAACTAAGCCAACCTCCCAGCATATCGCGCGGGAAAAGAACCGGCCGCACCGTTTTAGCCGGGATTACCGGATTACTAGTAGTAGTATCGATGGATTGCGCGAAGCAACAGATTTTTTTTGAGGGGGCGAAGCACCTAGTTTAAAAGGAAAAAATACGGTACACTCACAGCACTCCTGTCACGGTCGCATTCCACCCCACACACGTTCGGTCCTGCACACGGCTCACGCAAACGAAACACGCTTCGGCTTGCCTCTTCACTGACACGTGGGACTACACTTGGAGAAACTGACCATGCGCCAAACTCCCCCCGCCCACCGCGTGAAAATCCTCCCCCCCACACCTAAATATTCCCCCCAAATCCGATTCAACCGCCCTTCGGCCAACTAGCCAATAATATTCCCCAAAC
>NC_057812.1:118767202-118777710 GCF_018294505.1 Triticum aestivum
GCCGCGGTTCGGCAATCCTATCGCTCCCACAGTACGCTCTCATAGAATCCCGTCCTCTAGCCGCGCCGCCACCTTTGGCTACGTTCTTGTGGAGGCGCACGGCGGTCAGCGCCGCCACCGCTGGCGATGTTCGTGTGGAGATGCACGGCGGTCAGCTTCTCCCACGGTACGCGCATTCTAGACTGAGGCCCCGTTCATGTCGGTGTAGCGCTGAATGTTAGCTGATAGACGCTGTTAATCTCACTATTTGCCGAAGTAGTTTACTGTCAATATGCTCTGCTTAAGAAGCTTCCTTGCCCTGCTCTGCACTCAATCTGCTTAGCTGAGATGGCATGCCAAGGCCGATTAGTTGCTAAAATTCCTGCCATATATTTATTGTGACGTAGATTGCCATGGTCTAGTAGCCAATCTGTTAGCTGAAATAGCTCCACACCGTTTTATACTCGATCTTTGTTGCTGCGATGGCCTTCGATAGTTTGATGGCTGTGTGCTCGGCCTCATTGACTGCTGAAACAGCCTGCCATAATTTGGCACTCAAATATGTTTGCTGAATTAGCTTTACATATATTTCATTACTTAGATCTTCTCGTCCAAATATCTTGCCATAGCTTTACACATCGACCAAGGTATTTTTTTCTAGACTTCATAAAAAAAGCGTATATGTTTTTCCTGTAATATCTAGTAGAAGAACTAATTTGTATGTCTACCAGATGGACAAGACTTGGATAACTTCTGGTCGAAGATTCTCCGCTGCATATGTCAAGGGGGTTGAAAACTTCATGAACTTTATCAGAGCTGAGTACGGTGGTCCGAAATCAGATGTGCTCTGCCCGTGTAGCAGTTGTATGAATTCAGTTACAAGATCCCAATCAACTATGCAAAATCATCTACACTTGTATGGGATATCGGTCACATATACTAGGTGGGTTCATCATGGTGAAGCTGTGAACGTCAATGTTATTGACTACGTGGAAGCAGCAGATCACCATCTTGATCTGCCTGATGCTCAGGTGGAAGAGGAGGAGGAGGTGGTGGTGGCAGAGCCAGTGAGTTTGACCAACATTGAAACAATGCTATGAAATGCTGGTGCATTCTATGAACTTTCACCTGCAGAAGAAAAACGGTGGGCCTGCACGTTGGAACAATGCAACGTTGCTGTCACCCCAGGAAATAAGCTGTCAGTATTCTCAGCTATGGTCACCTTTCTTCAGGTGAAGACATCTGAGCGGATGACCAACAAATCATTCGATGCGATGTTGGCTGCTTTCCGCGAATCTTTTCCAGATGCCTCCGAGCTGCCACACACCTATAGTAAAATGAAGAATTTCCTTCATGCAGTTGGAATTGGATATGATATGATCCATGTTTGTAAGAATAATTGTGTTATGTTCTGGAAGGATTATGCCAACTTAAGTTAATGCCTGAAATGCAAATCATCAAGATGGAAAGATGGCGATGTTGTGAAGAGGATTCCTCATAATGTTCTGAGACATTTTCCAATTACACCAAGATTGCAGAGGTTGTTTCATGATGCTGAAACAAGAGAGGATGTACTGTGGCATTCTAGGAACCAGGAGTACAGAGATCAGAATGTAATGAGCTATCCATCTCATGGTAGTGAGTCGAAAAGATTCAATGATAAACACAAATATTTTGCCGCTGACCCGAGAAACATTAGACTTGGCTTAGCTTTAGATGGATTTAACCCATTTGGCCACCAGAGCGCCACATATAGCATGTGGCCAGTGCTTGTTATCCCTTACAACATGCCTCCAAATGTCTGCACCAAAGAATCAAATTACATGATGGCCTTGCTCATCCCAGGTCCAAAAAGTCCTGGAAAGGATTTTGATTTGTTCATGGAGCCTCTTGTGGAGGAACTTCAATAGCTATGGAAGGGTGTTCTCACTCGAGACCTATATAGCAGCCCACCAGCCGATTTCTTTCTGCTTGCTGTTATAATTTGGTGCATCCATGATTATCCGGCTTTGGGCACTATGTCAGGGCGAACAACACATGGTTACAACGCATGTGTTCGCTGTGACAAGAATCCACTATCATACGCAATACTTAGCAAGATCTGTTACATTGGACACCGCCATTTCCTTGCCAAGGACTAGCCGCATCCTAGAAAATACCGAAGACATGTGTTCAATGCAAAGCATGAAAACCGTGATGCGCCAAAGAGGCTCACCGCCGATGAGTTGCAAGTGGAATTAGAGAAGGTCAGGCATATTACACCAGGAAACCATCCTGGTAATGGTAGCGGGAAAAGGAAGCGTGGCAGGGTAGAAGAGAGATTATTGTTTACCAGCACGTCCACTTTGTGGGACTTGGAGTATTGGAAAGATTTGGATCTGCGGCATAATCTTGATGTGATGCACATCAAGAGAAATATATGTGACAACATTATCGGCACACTTCTTAATATTGAAGGCAAGACGAAAGATACCTTAAAATCTAGGATTGATTTGACACACCTGGGTATCAGAAAGGATTTGTAGGTGCAAGATGAAGGTAAACCACGGGATATGGCACCAGCTGTGTACGTCTTGGACAAGGTAAAAAGAAAAGAATTCTGCGAGGTCCTTTCACGTGTGAGATTCCCACATGGATTTGCTTCCAACCCTGAAAGGAGAGTCAGTGCAGATGGAAACAAGGTACAAGGGTTGAAAACTCATGACTGCCACGTCCTACTTCAAAGGGTTTTACCTGTTATCCTTAGAGGATTGGGCCTCCCTGACTTATATAGAGCAGTTGCAGAGTTGGAACAATTCTTCAGGGAACTCTGCAGTAGGAATATCAGGATAGATGCTTTGGAGCGTCTTAGAGACAAGATACCAACTATCCTATGCGACCTTGAGAATATATATCCTCCAGCCTTCTTTGATGTGATGGTGCATTTGGCTGTTCATCTACCTGATGAGGCACTACTTAGAGGTCCAGTACAGTATGGCTAGATGTACCCTATTGAAAGGCGGCTAGGCACTTTCAAGGGCTATGTTAGGAACAGAGCTAGACCCGAGTGCTGCATTGTAGAGGCCTACATTGCTACAGAAGCGTTGACATTCTGCTCAAAATACATTAAAACAGCTGATCAGCTTAGCAAAGAGGTGGGTGCAGACAATCCCGGGCTCAATGTTTTCGATTATTCTGTTCGAGTTATAGGGAAGAGTCGACAAGAGGACAAACCTAAAGATTAGGACAAAATGGTTTGGTATGTGTTGAATAACTGTCCTGAGATACTACCTTATATCAAGTAAGTGCAGTACTGCAGCTTATACATCGTAATCTACTAAACTTGCAGCACATTCTTATATATTTAGATGTTTGACATGATCACTATGTGGTGCAGCTTCTACAAAGAGAAGTTACTGCCGCAAAATCCAAGAAACATTGACAAACTGGTTATGGCAGGATTTGCGAAATGGTTCAAGAACCATGTAAGCATTTGAAGTGCACTGTCAGTTTTTTTAATATATTGAGTACATAAGATGATCAGCTTGTCTATTTTCTAACCATAGGTTAAGAAGATGCGGGAGGATGGGCAGGCAGTTGATGATGCCCTTTACTCACTAGCAATGGGTCCTGATACTCGGGTAAGACATTATGAATCTTGCGTTGTTGGAGATGTGCGCTACAACACCCTTGCACGAGAGAAAGGCAGGAAGACACAAAACAGTGTCATCATGAGCATAGATACGTATGACAAAGAGACAACTGAAATGTATGCTAACATAACATACATTATTCAGTTGCAGTATATCTCCAGTTTCGAGGATCATCGGTGTGTGGTTCTGTTGTGCTGTCGTTGGTATAACCTGTTTTCCAGGATCACAAAACACAGAGCTGATGATTATTTCAAATCCATCAATGTGAAGGCAGTGTACCAGACCAACGAGCCTTTTATTTTGGCAAATCAAGCAACACAGATATTTTTCTTGGAAGACACATTTGCACGTAGTGATGACTGGAGAGTATTGTAAAGGTTTGAGCAGAGGAAGTCGTTTAATGAAGTTGCACAACAAGATGATGCTTACAATGCTCCTGATGTACAAGATAACATAGATGTTCCTAATATCTTTGAGAACCATCATGTCAATGATGCCGCCGAAAAGATTGCCTGTCGTGCTGTGGACATACAAGAGTTGATCAAGAAGAAGCCAACGTGCGAGGACGTTGAGGACGAATAAGAAGATGACACCGTGGGAAATTACGATTCAGACTGATACACATAGCGAAGATGTTGACGCTGCTACTGCGGATGATGATTACATTGCTTTTGTCGTATTTGCCTGTCAGAAGGCGTTTTTTTATCTACTATGTGAAATTGTGTTTGCTATGACAACTGAAACCTGATGAACATGTTGTTTAGTATTTTGCTGTGAGAACATCACTTGTTATGTATGCTGATTTATGTTTGGTGATTGTATGACAACTAAAACATGATGACATTGTTGTTTAGTTGTACTCATATTTGGCTGTGAAACTTGAATTTGATGACATAGTTTGCTGTTGGACTGCAATTTGCTCGACGTCTTCGAATGAGAACAAAGCTGACCCGACAGGGCCTCTGCTATTTATTTATTTATATGAGCAAAAGGGGATACCCCCTGATTTCTGTTAATAGAAATCATTAGATGTTCACAACACTACGCCCAGCCTGCTACACAAGTTTCATTCATTACTAGTTTCAGCAAAGTGCTCATGTCGTAGCCATTGAATACATCACGAGTGCTACATACACTGCAAATAAAGAGACAATCATCCTACAGAGCACATCGATTTTGCCCATTATCTTCACAACCTCTTTCATCTCCTCATTGCTGTCAAGGCCGTTCAGCAGCTGTTGCTTGGCCATGATCAGAGGAACTGCATCTTTAACCTTCTGCTCTGCATCTTCCTCTTCTGTCGTTCCTTCAGTTACTTGTCCAACACCCCAACCTGCTGGTATTGGGATTCCTCGGCTAACCAAATAATCAGCATAGTTGCATTCCCCCACATCAGCAACTTCCCAGAAATACAAATCACACGAATCTTCCTTTTTCTGCATGAATCAAATTGGTAGATCATCAACCAAACTATTAAAAAAATCAGCAACTAAAAGCAGCAGAACAACACTTAAACATATTATTACCCCATGATTCGGGCATTTGTAGAAGACTCGGCCAGGGTTGCGGATTGTGGTTGAGACGCGACGGATGACTCTGTGTGATTTGTAGCAGTGGGACCACACCAATGGTAGCGGGTTGCGATGAGCAATCGGCTGCGGTGCGCGTGCCGGCGAGGGTGTGATGAGACCCACAGGCGATGGTACGGGGTGCGACTTGGCGGATATATGGTTGTTGCCTGCTGAAGAGCAGGTGGACGATCAGCTAGAGGACATGGTTGCTGCGGCCAGAGCTTCTGATGCTAGGCAGAGTAAGTAGAGAAGAGGAGAAGCGAATGTTGGATATGTCAGTTTCATTACTTGCAGAGTAGCATAGCACCATATATAGTCATAGTCTAGGTTTGGATTCGAACCAGCTACAGGAGCACGTCTTTCTTTTTTCTAAAACTCGGCAACATCTCATTACTGGTACACTAGCTTGTTCTGTACGCCTTCCCAAGTCTTTGATTTTCTTTCCCTTTTTTGCGAGGAAGCAAGGAGGACAAAATTGAGAGTTCTTGGGACTCGAACCCAAGACCTCTCGGTTGAAAACCAAGGGTGCAAGTCACTTATGTGGCGAACGTTCCCTGTGAGGAGGATGGCAGACAAATGTATTTTCCTCGCAGTTCTCTTCCTATATATAAAAAAGTATAATACTTGGTGTCCGCTTAGTCAACAAACGATTGTTCCAACCTTGACCGTTCGATTGACATTCAATGTCTGTCGCGTTTCTTCAGTCTCTTCTTCCTCGAGGCGCCAAAGCCAAACCAGCGCCGGCGGGACCGCCTGCTCCCGCCTCCCACGGCTGGCTGTGATCTGCCCCGGCTCCTGTTTGTTCCCGTCCGAGGCCTCACCATCGTCCTCTGCCTTGGTTCGCTCGCCGCGGCGCCGCCCTCCGGTGTTGTTAACATGGTCAACAACCGAGAGGAATAAGGAGATGAATGTACATGGTGAGGATGACAGTAGGGACCCAGTAGCGCGCGCAGTAATTTTGTTTTTTCGGGATAGAGAAGGGTATAAGCTAGGTTGTGCGGGACCCGTGGCCCGTCTAGCCCAGGCTTTTATTTCATATGTTTAGCACATGACCAGCCCAGTTTGTTTTTTTCCTTTCTGAAAATTGCTAGCCAGCTATTTTGTTTTTTGCAGAATAACCAACATAGGCCTACTTGATTTCCTACACCCTGCTGGGCCAGAAATCTTTCAAGACGAGGAGGGATGCATTTTGCCCAGAAAATGGGCTATAAGTAATAAGAAATGGGCTATAAGTAAGAATAAATGGGTTGTAAAATGAAAAAATACATCAAACAGACAATTAGTTCCAAAATACTGTTTTCTTTCGGATTTTGATATTTTAAATTTCATTGTTTTTGTGCGGGTAAAATTTCATTGAATTTAAATTAAGGTATATTTAGATTTAAAATTAATTTGAATCTGGCTAGAAATTTTGGACTATATGCTGTTTGGGACAGATTTGGAGGCTGACTTGTGGGTCTACTAGGTTGACGTGTACTTTGGCTTTGTCAACTTAGTCCACAAACGATTCTAGCAGCAGTGACCGTTGGATGTTAATCTAACGGCCGTGCTGCTTCTTCAATATCTGATCTTCTTGCTCCTGCTGCCCAAACCAGCTCTGGTGGGACTGCCTGCTCCCGCCTCCCATGGCCGGCTGTGCTGCCGCACATGCCGCACCGCCCCACCCTACTTCATTGATGGCCAGGCATTCCTCTACTCACCCGCACCTCCTGTTATTTTTCGGCGACGGCAGCCGAACCAGTAAACCCTCGTACTCCCCACCGCGTGGGCAACCATTGCCGAGTCTTCCTCGGCTCTGTGTCGTTCCCTCCCTAGGCCTTGCCGTCGTCCATCGCCATGGTGTTCTCGGCGCGGCCTGGTAAACTTGGTCAACGAATGACATCCATCGGCCGTGGACTGTACGCGCAAAATAATGATTCCTCCACCTGACAGCTGGGACCCACCGGAAGGGCCTCTGTATTTCGCGAAAAAAACGTTCCCCCCGCTGACATGTCGGACCCACCAGCTATATCTTTGCACACAAGGAAGTGCCTCCTTATTACGCACAAAAAAATGAATACCCCCCTGCTAGCTAGGACCCACCATAGTGGGAGGATGACTTGTGGGCCAACAAAGTTGACGGGGATGGCGGGCTTTGTCAACTTAGTCAATATGAACGATTCTAGCTCCAGTGACCATACGATGTCCATCCAACGACCGTAGTGCTTCTTCAACCTCTGGTCTTCTTGCTCCAGCTGCCCAATGTAGCGTTGGTCATGCCGCATGCTCCTGCCTCTCGTGGCCGACTGTGCTGCCGCGGAGGCCTCACTGCCCCCTACTATTCCCACCGCTGGCCAAGCCCTGCGGTGATGGTAGCCTCACAACACAGCCGAACCAGTGAACCCTCGTACTCCTCTCCGCGCGGGCTTCCACTGCCGCATCTTCCCCGGCTCCGTGTTGTCCCCTTCCTAGGCCTCGCCGTCGTCCACCGCCGTGGTGCTTTCCGCGCGGCGTGGTCAACGTGGTCAAGGAACGAATTCCATCGAAAGAGTATTGTACGTGGAGAGGCTGACAGCTGGGTCCACAGCCACAGCCCAGTTTTTTTATGATTTGCCAAGTAAGTCGCTTTGTCAGGCCTGTTGGGCTGCAAATCTTTCAAGATGAGGAGAGCTTTCATTCGGCTGGCCGAGAAAATGGCCCATCAGTAATGAGAAATGGGCTGTACATTTTTAAAACACATTAAACCGGCAATTAGTTTCAAATATCTTTTTTTTCATTTCAAGATTTTAAATTACATTAATTTTCATGCATGGAGAATTTGTTGGATTTTATATTGATATACATTTATTTTTAAAATCAGTTTGAATGTGAGTCGAAATTTCGGGATTAAAAACAGTTCGGACCGCACCAAAATATGCAAAATTTCGTATATTTTTTTCACCGTGGCCACAATTTGGGCTGTAATGCTAACAAAAAGAATATGGGCTCAAAAAAACCTTAAGAATTAGCAAATGGGCTGAAAATTATTAGAAATAATGGCAGATGGGCTGTATGCTGTTTTCCACAGATTTGAGACTTTCCAAAAAAAGGTTGACGCACAAGAAGTGACTGTTGGATGTCCATCCAACGGCCGTCGTGCTTCTTCAATATCTGCTCTTCCTGCTCCAGCCGCTCAAACAAGCACCGGCGGGACTGCCTGCTCCCTCCTCCCCGCGGCCGGCTGTGCTGCCGCGCAGGCCTCACCGCCCCACCATACTCCCATCGCTGGCCTAGCCATCCTTCTACTCACCCACACCTGTTGTTATTCTCCAGCGACGGCAGACGAACCAGTAAACCCTCGTACAGTCGTACTCCCCTCCGCATGGGAAACAACTGTCGAGTCTTCCCTGCCTCTGTGTCGTACCCTTCCTAGGCCTCGCTGTCGTCCACCGCCCTGCTGCTCTCAGTGCGGCCTGGTCAACATGGTCAATGACCAACATGCATCTGAAGTGGACTGTACGTGAAGAGGCTGATAGCTCGGTCCACGGCCGCATGCTAGGAAATGCCTCCTTATTACGCGCAAAATAATGATTCATCCACCTGACATCAGGGACCCACCGAAAGGGCCTCTGTATTTCACAAAAAAAACGTTACCGCCGCTGCCAGCTCGGACCCACCAGCTATATATTCGCACGCATGGAAGTGCCTCCTTATTACGCACAAAAAAAATGAATACTCCCCCTGTTAGCTGGGACCCAGTATAGTGGCAGCCTGACTTGTGGGCCTACTAAGTTAACGGGGACGGAGGGGTTTGTCAACTTAGTCAATATGCACGATTCTAGCTCCAGTGACCGTATGATGTCCATCCAATGGCCGTAGAGCTTCTTCAACCTCTGGTCTTCTTGCTCCAGCCGCCCAAACCAGCGCCGGTCGTGCCTCGTGCTCCTGCCTCCTGTGGCCGGCTGCGATGCGGCGGAGGCCTCACCGCTGACCAGGCCATCCCTCTACTCACCTACACCCCCTGTTACTCTGCGGCGACGGCAGCCTCACACCGCAGTGAACCAGTGCCCTCGTACTCCTCTACGCGTGGGCATCCACGGCCGCGTCTTCCCCGGCTCCGCATCGTCCCCTTCCGAGGCCTCGCCGTCGTCCACCACCCTGGTGCTCTCGGCGCGGCGTGGTCAACGTGGTCAAGGAACGGCTTCCATCGGACGTGGACTGTACGTGGAGACGCTGACAGTTGGGTCCACGATCGCAGCAAGGAAGTGCCTCCTTATTACGTGCAAAATAATTATTACTCCACCTGACACCGGGGACCCACCGAACGGGCCACCGTATTTCGCCCCCCTGATTGCTGGGACCCACCAGCTACATCTTCGCACGCATGGAAGTGCCTGACAGTCGGGACCCACCTGGTCGAAGCGTACGTAGCATTGTCATTCTGGCCGCGAACATGTACGTACATATATACTGGTCGATGTAGAGGCGCGCACGTGTCATAGTAGAGGCGCGCACATAGCATGTACACGTACGTACAGCGGCCAGGGTGCAAGAAAGAAAATACGGCCACGTATGTGTACATATGGGTGGGGTCTCGAACGCCTACTCACGCATACGTACGGCTAGGGCTCGTGTACATGGCTGGGTCGGAACAGAGAAACAGTGTCGTTGTCGTGTTCATGGGGATGCAACGGAATGCGTCGTGTTCATGGGGAGGCAACAAAATGCGTCGTGTTCATGGGGAGGCAACGGAACGCGTGGGAGCCAATCGGCTGGGTCGGAACGGAATGCGTGGTCGTGTTCATAGGGAGGGCTTGGACGGAACAGGGAATGGAAACGAGGCCTGGCGTACCGTAAAACAGAGGAAACGGCATTGTGTTCGAGCGGTCACATTCGAAACAGGATCATGTTCATCGGGAGGGGTCTGGCGTACCACAAAACGGAGGAAACGGACCTCCTACGGTCGAAACGGGGGTCATGTTGATCGGGAGGGGTGTGGCGTACCACAAAATAGAGGAAACAGACTTGTGTTTGAGCGCTACGGTCAAAATGGGGGTCCTATTCATTGGGAGGGGTGTGGCGTACCACAAAACGAGACTCCATGGCATACTGTTCATCTCCACTGTCGACCTCCTCCAGCCTCCCACGGGCTCCTATTCATCCAGCCTCCACGGGCTCCTGTTCATCCAGCCTCCACCGCGCGCTACTCCACCGGCTACTGTTCAACCACCCCTCCACCGTCTACTGTTCATCCAGCCCTCCACACCATGGGGTCCTGTTCAACCACCCCTCCACGGGCACCACTCCACCGTCTATTGTTCATCCATCCCTCCACACCATGGGGTCCTATTCAACCACCCCTCCACCG